>NW_026854954.1:0-98284 GCF_026571515.1 Ruditapes philippinarum
TTACTAAGAGAAGATTTCCAATTTACAAAAGATATTTATAAACAAGAGCTGTCAGTAAGACAGCACGCTCGACTATTCTAAGTGCTTGATAATAAAAGAGCCTTGATAATGTTAAATTTTTTAAGTTCACAAAAGGGCTAATTTTTTTTATAAATTCATGTTATAGGCCTTAGAGAGACTCTAATTATACAGTATTGGCTTGACTATTCGGAAGGTAATGTCACAAGGGTGTTTTATTGAGTATAATAATACTAATTACCTATGAATACATACACAACTGTAAATTTGACAGAAAAAGGACAAAGGCTTGTTATGAAGATGTTTTATCAAGTAAATCACTGCTTAATTATTATGAATGCATAAAAAAAAGGCACAAACCCTTAGTAGTTATTGAGATAACAGCTTACAAGCAAAACTTTACCATGAATTTCTAAGTTGAAAAAGGGGAGAAAAATCAGCCTAAATGCAAGATAGAATTATGGATCTTTGTCAGTGACCTACAATTATGACCCTGAATGCATATGTGAAATTTTAAATAAATATCTTTAATAGTTATTGAGATATGTAAAACTTGCATGTAAACATTAACCAAGAGACTAAGTAGAAAAGGGGATATGAATCCGCCTTAATGCAAGATAGAGTTATGGAACTTGGTCAGTGACATACAATTATGACCCTCCAATTATGACCCTAAGTGCATGTGTAAAGTTTCAAGTAAATATTTTTGAAGACCTGTAACCTTTAACCAAAATTTCTAAGTTTCAAAAGGGCAAATAATTCTGCAAATATTGCAGGCAGAGTTATGCAATTTTGCAAACTGATGTACATTGTTACTATAAAAAAAGTATTTTAAATTTCAATTGAATATCTCAAGCAATAATTGAGATATTTGACTTTACAAAAAAACTTTAACCAAAATTTCTAAGTTCCAAAGGGGCATAATTCTTTCAATATTGTAGGCAGAGTTATCCAACTTGTCAATCTGATGTACATTGTTACTATAAAAAAGTATTTAAGTTTCAATTGAATATCTCAAGCAATAATTGAGATATTTGACTTTACAAAAAACTTTAACCAAAATTTCTAAGTTAAAAAGGGGCATAATTCGGTCAATATTGTAGGCAGAGTTATCCAACTTGTCAATCTGATGTACATTGTTACTATAAATAAGTATGGTAAGTTTCAATTGAATATCTCAAGCAATAATTGAGATATTTGACTTTATAAAAAACTTTAACCAAAATTTCTAAGTTAAAAAGGGGCATAATTCTGTTGATATTGTAGGCAGAGTTATCCAACTTGTCAATCTGATGTACCTTGTTACTATAAATAAGTATTGTAAGTTTCAATTGAATATCTCAAGTAATAATTGAGATATTTGACTTTACATAAAACTTTAACCAACGCAGACGCGGACGCTGACGCCGACGCCGGGGCGACTACAATAGCTCTCATATTCTTCGAATAGTCGAGCTAAAAAGTCCATGCAGCACAATCATGAGTTATTGATTTTATGTCTAAAACAGAACATAAAATTGGAAACAATTATGGCAAAATGAAAAGTAATCTTGACTTTTACCAGTACAATCATCATTAATAGTTGAATGGGTATAAGGTCACTTTAAGGACCACCTAATGATCATTGCTGTACAGTTTCATCAAAATCTGTCATGTGCTTGAGGTGGAGAATTTATTTATAGTTTGTTTTTTAATTTTTAATTTAGGTGGCCACTTTGTTAAACAGCCTGAAACTATTTCAGAAACTTTAGTAAAGAACCACTGAATGGTCATTTTTTTAGAGTTTCATCAAAATTTAACAAGCAACCAACACTGTTTAAGTAAATTTTCCTGTGGACCACCTACTGATCAATCTCATATGAGCCGCGTCACGACAAAACCAACATAATGGGTTTGCGACCAGCATGGATCCCGACCAGCCTGTCACTTAAACATGAGGAGAGCTCCTTTAAATTTGAGTATTTTTTCCCATTCTCCTCTATATTATGAAAAAAACTTCCTTTTCTAATATAACAAATAAATAAAAACAATTCTAATGACAAATGTGCTAGTGAAAACATACCTTCAGGACAGTCTCCTTATCTCTCCAACAGTAACTGAACATGATGTGTTTTCCTTTTGGTGTAGCCTGACCTCCAACAGGAGACTTCTTCTTTAAAGATTTCTGGTTGACTGGTAAAAGTAAAATAATTCCTTTCTACTAAGACATTCCTAAATTAATATGGGCAGGATGGTATAAATATAATTACCAAAGTTTGATGGTTTTCCTTGTTAAGAATAGAGTACAAAAAAAATTAATAAACTTTTTCAATTATAGCTTTGAAAATAAGGTTAAAACAGGTTGACTTATCTATTGTGAACATCATTACACCGTGAAGATAAATCGTTAAAAGTTTGTTTGTAGGGATCTTTGAAAAACTGTCATTTGCTGAGTTCTGGATAACAACTACATTGTATTAGACAATATAGCCATCATTCGACCGAAAATACCAAATTCAACCTTTAAACTGATATTGCAACATTAACCTGAAGAAAACAATTGAGCCATGCCATGACAAAACCAACATAGTGAGTTTGCCACCAGCACAGATCCAGACCAGCCTGCCCATCCGCACAGTCTGATCAGGATCCATGCTGTTCTCTATCAGTTTCTCTACTTGTATTGAGTTCGTCAGTGAACAGGTTGGATCCTGATCAGACTGTGCGGACGCGCAGGCTGGTCTGGATCCATGCTGGTCGCAAACGCACAATGTTGGTTTTGTCATGGCAAAGCTCAATTATCTATTGTGGAAATGAGACTGATTTAAGTTTGCCATCAGCATAGTGAGAGTTTGTCTGCACATACCAGAGTGCAGAACAAAAATGTTTCTGAAATACAACACGTCAGCAGTACAATAAATTTGGGAGTGATTTAGGCTTGCGTCACAAAGGGAGTTATTTTGATATTGTTTGAGACTAAGTTAATAGAGGATTGGAAGATGGGATTGATTGGGAACCAAATGGTTTCAATATAATATTTTCAATATAATATTTTTTATAAGTATTTTTATTCAATATATATTACCCTGTTACCATGTTTAATTCAAAAATGATTAGCCTTTACCACCAGTATAGAGCCAAGTCAAGCCAGTCTGCACATCCATGCAGTCTGACACTGTTGGTAGCACATTTTTTTATTTAATTTGACACTGAGATCCCTTTAACTTTAAATGGAATGTTCCAAATTCAATGCAGGGCAAATCCATTAGGTAAATTCGTCAGGCTGAGGTTATATCTTATTTAATTCATGCTTTTAATAAACTTTTAATACCCTTCTGAATCCAGTTACTACTTTCCTACAGAAATAAAATAGATTCTATCCTTCATGCTGACACAGTAATAGTAACAAAACTATACCATTTTTTTTTAACATTGAAATAGTATACCATGTGACCAGGGCTGGCAAATTATGATTTTGATTTACTTGTCTATTTTTATCTGAAACATTTTTTTAACTTGTTTGTATGATATTTATATAGCAAATTATTGAAAATTTACACTTGTCCGTATATGTTGTGGGACAACCTGGGCAATACGGACGATCAATTTTTCCACCACTGATGTGACAGCCATTATATTTCATTGTTCATCAATGATAACATTACTGGTGTAACATTCAATCTAGCTGTAGCAGAATAAAAATCAAAACCTCAAACTTTCATTTTAGATTTATAGAGAATAGCTATTGCTGTAGTAACCTCTACAAAACTTACCCTCTTCATGATGAAGTCTCTCATCTTTATCAACTAGAACAAACCAAGCACTATTTGCAGCTGTCCGAACATCCGCGTCTTCATTTTTACGCAGTGAATCCAAGGTTGTCATTAATAATTTATTTTTCTGTAATAAAACTGTTCATTATCAATCAATAAGCTACATGAATGTTGCTTTAACTAGAAATGTGTCATCATGCCACGGATGCCCCCGCATGCAGCCAAAATTTCAGATGGTGCATTAATTATTTTTTTCATTTTAAGTTCAAAGCCCTTAAAACTTTTCAATGTTTACACAAACCATTTTCATACAATGTTCAAGGCACTGAAATGATTCAGTCTAAACCTTTTAAAAATAGCATATTGCATATTTGTAGCCAAAATAATGGCTAAAAGTAAGAGCGCTGAAACTGAAAGTTCAAAATTTTTCCAACATTCAGGAAAGATAAGTTTGTCTTAAATCATTGAACTACAACCAAATTCAAACTTAAACTGCTTATTCCTAAGATGTATCTATATTATTTTCAAAGTGAAAGGGACATAACTCTGCCAAAAAATCATCAAACCATGACCAAATTCCAACTTGACCTGCCCATTCGTTTGACATATCCATATGTCAAATTTAAGTTGAATATGTAACACTGTTGGGTAGATAATGAACAGAAACTGAAAGTTTCATATTATTTTCAAAGTGAAAGGGGCATTACTCTGCCAAAAATCATTGAACCATGACCAAACTCGAACTTGGCCTGGGCATTCCAAAAACATATCCATATGTCAAATTTGAGTTGAATGTGTTGCACCATTGGGGAGATTATAAACGGAAAATGAAAATTTCATATTACTTTCAAAGTGAAAGGGGCATAACTCTGACAATAATCATTGAACCATGACCAAATTTGAACTAGACCTGCATATTCTTTTGACGCATCCATATGTCAAGTTTGAGTTGAATGTGTTGTACCTTTGGGGAGATAATGAACGGAAACTGAAAATTTCATATTATTTTCAAAGTAAAAGGGGCATAACTCTGCCAAAAATCATCGAACCATGACCAAATTCGAACTTAACCTGTTTTTTCTCATGAAATATCCATATGTCAAATTTGAGTTGAATGTGTGCAACCGTTCTTAAGATAATGAACGGAAACTGATGATGACGGAATGACAGAATGATGGAAGGATGGAAGGACGGAATGACGAAACAGGGTAACACTATATGCCCCGGCCATTACATGGCAGGGCATAATAAATAGAGCAAGAATTATGCTTGTGAAATATTTACTCTTAATTAACCAATAGGCTATATGAACAATTATTATGTTGCATTGATATATAGAACAAGGAATGTTTGTGAAATATGTACGCCACCACACTAACAGGCAACAATCATTCGTGACCCCCAAAATCAGTATGAGTTATCTTCTCGTCATGACCAACCTCTAACTGAAATCTTAGGTCTGTATGCCAAAGCATTCCCTAGTTATTGATTGAGTGAGCTTTTTGTGGCAAAGGTAAGTATAATTACACAGAATTTATGTTCCATCTTGTTCAATATACTCCTTTTCATATTATTATTATAAAGCAGCATGTTCAATTTTTAATTCTCTGTAGTTCTGTAAATACTGTAAAGTTAACAAATAAGGTAACAAGACCTTTCCCTGGAGAGAACACTCCACATTTCTCAGTGCTAGATACTATGATAAAAGGTAAATAGAAATGGGGGCATAACTCTGCAAAAGTGTTTGTCAGAATAAATTTACCAACTCATAATAAAGAATAATATTTCAAGTTTGAAGTGAATGCCACATTTTTTTTTCTTTTTTTGTGTGAAATGGACCCTAGCAAAAAAAAATTTTAGTCAAAAAAGGGCCATAACTTTCAATAAATTAATTTATATGCCCTCATTAAAGAGTTATAATGTGTCCAAAGTTTGAAGTGAATATAGATCTAGCTTTTATAGTTTCTGTGAAAAATATTCACTTAGATAAGCATGAGCACTTAAAACAAAATATAAATAAAATATAACCAAGAAATATACAAGAAATACATTGAAAATCATATATTTGTGCTATTCTCAGTCTGATTTTTCAATTTTGGTTCATTTTTCACTATTATAATAATTATTCTGGAAAAACAAAGAGAGCTAATGATATGAAATTTTGCACATATATTATTAGTATTGATCTACATCAAATGGAGTAATAATCTCAAAAAATTATTTCCAGTCCCATCATGTCAAAAAAACCTCAGTGGAGTCCCTTTAAACAAAAAGATTAAACAATGCTGACATGCAAAGGTCATGAGAATAACTCCACTTTTATCTGTGACAAGTGGAGTTAATAAAAAATTGTAACAGACTAAAAGAATATAAAGATATCACCTTTATTGCGACCTTATTATTGGACAAGAAAGCCAGTTCCCAAACTAACTTTACGCAAGCAAGAACCTCCGTGGTAACTTTTCCCTCGATTATCTTGACAAGAGTTTGTAGCAGATTCTCTTTAGACATGATCTTAGATTTATTGGTGTCACTTTGAGCCATAGCTGCCAGCCCATCAACTAGTTCAGTCAAGTGAAAACCGTGCTCTTTCTTGTCAGCAGAGTTAAGGGCCTTGACGATGGCTTTAAGGAGGAAATCAATCACGTCTTCCTCTGCTGCAAGCTTCGACACCTCTTCTTCTGTTATAATGTTTCCTAATGCCAACAATGTTATCATCTTTACATCTATAAGATAACAAAAATCATATACAGTCAGTACTAGCATTCAGTAAAAAGTAGAGATGTCATTTGGAGTCAAGATGTTTTCATAAGACAGCGCAGACTTTTGGCATATCACTTAGACATGCAGAGCTCTTGTTTAAATTTGGGTTATCAAAAGCCCATCAACTATTTCAGCCAAGTGGAAACCGTGCGCTTTGACATTCAAATCAGAGTTTGGTGTCGGATTCAATTTTCAGATCCAGATATACGTATAAAATATTTAACGTATCATTAAAATAATTGTTATAATTTTCAGGCCCAGGCAGCGTTAAGTCCCTATAAAAAACTATTGATCAATTCAACAAGACCTGTGCATGTTTTATGGGATTATTATTTAGTTTGTACTGTCTTATGAATACAATGTTAAAACGTAAAAAGACTGAACTGAAAAATAAATGAAGACAACCAGAACAAGTTATTTATAAGACAAGAATTTTACACACAAGTGTGACTATGAGATTGATTTTTAAATTATGCTTAATAGTGCAAATTCAGAACCACCACTGAATGAAATGATTCATATATGAAAATGTTTGAATCTGAGAAAATTTGCAAAATACAGTATGACTAACTTTCTTTATTTCTTTTTTTATTCTACAAATTAATTGGGAGACTATAATTGTGTATACAGCAAGAAATCAAAGATTTAGTCATGCTTTAAGGATCCAAAAGCAATCCCAAGTGAATTCTGCACATAAGCTTGCAACACACTAATGCTGGTTTAAATATTGCATTCCTAACTCAAATTTCATCCACAGTTTTAAGTATTTTTCTATTTTCAGTAACAGTGACATTGAACATAGGTGGGTCAAGAAGCAATCCCAGTCCACACAAACTAATGCTAAACAACAAGTTTGACTACAATATCTCATGCCTTACTCAGGTAAATGCCCATAAACTATTTTTCTATTTTAAGTAACAGTGACCTTGATCTTGCACCTAGGGGGTCCCCCTCATAAGCATGCTACACATTAATTTGATTATGATATCTCATTCTTAACTTAATTAAGGACAAGCTCACTCCTACTCCCACCCCCCACCCCCCTTAAACTTTGTGGAGTATAAAAAAAGATATAATATTGCCTGCTTTTTTTTCAATGCATAACAGTATGGCCAGAGTTATTTTTTTTATATCTGCTATATAACTTTTTTCTGTATAGTAATTTATACATATCAAAGGCACATTATGGCTAAGAAATGAATACAATCTGACTTCTTTAAAAATGGCATTAATGAATTAAATAACCTTCTTTTAAATAATGGTTTTAGAGCATGTGAGATGCTTGTTGTTTGAAGAAAATAGCACTATTATAACTGTGGAATAATATGTCATAAAAGTAGAAAAAATGTAAACACAGAAGTATTTTGACTTCCAAACAAAATACTAAATCATTATAAATGTACTTATTGCCAAATAACAACAGAAGGAAAGGATGGTTCAGGTAATTGACAAATGAGTAACATTTAAGAAACTATAAAAGTGCATCAAAAGTAAAAAGCTTTTGAGAAATAAAAATCAATGCATTTCTGGAACATAAGGTGCCTTTAAATATTTGCATTATATAACTAACATCAATAAGTATATCCCTGAAGAAAAAAATAAGTAAGTGTAAAAAACATAGAATACTTTAAAGGAGATAATTCTTGAAACATTGATGCTAATGAACCTTACCACATTTACTGCAGCTAATGATTAAACAACATATAATTTGAGCCGCGCCATGACAAGACCAACATAGTGCATTTGCGACCAGCATGGATCCAGACCAGCCTGCACGGATCTGATCAGGATCCATGCTGTTCGCTATTAGTTTCTTTACTAGTAAAAGGGTTGGGAAGCGAACAGCAAGGATCCTGATCAGACTGCGCGGATGTGCAGGCTGGTCTGGATCCATGCTGGTCGCAAATGCACTATGTTGGTTTTGTTGTGACATGGCTCATATGAGGTTTTAAAGTTAAAATCTCTGTGAATAAAAGAAATAACATTATGAAGTAACAATTTTTAAGGAAATTTTTTTTCCTTAGTTCCAGAGGGAGATAATTCTGGGTATATTGAGGCTAGAGTGACAAACCTTATCACCTTGATAATAAAAAACATGTACCGTAAAATTCCTAATAAACGCCCCCGGGGGCTAAACATTTTCCAAAAGGGGGGCTATTATTACAACACAGTTTTTCCTAAATCCAAAAATCACTGTAAATATATTTAGTGTTAGCAATTGTTGGAAATAACTTTATTTTAAAGTTCATATTATACATATTTGAGTTTACTATAAATTAAAATGGATTCTGAATGATTTGAATAAAATAATGGCTTAAATTATGAGTTCAGCACTGATAAGTAGATTGTTTTCCTTATCAAAAGACCTGGGGGGCCTTTATTAGGGGAGGGGCGTTTATTAGGAATTTTACGGTATGTGAAGTTTCAAGTTACCCCCTCAACAAATAAAGAAGTACAGTAAAATTTCTTTAATGAGACCGCTGAAGGGACTTTGCAAATTTATTCTTAATAGCGGGTTGGTCTCATTAAAGTTTGTTCAGACAGAAAATCAGGATCATATTTTTATGGATTCTAAAAATAAAGTAATAGTAAAAAAGAAAATTTTTTAAGGAAAATTCAAAGTTCAAGGGCTTGATTCTGAAAGCATTGGACAGTGTAAGAGATAAAAACCTTGTTACACATGATGTGATTAAAAAATAAGAAACATTTATTTTAAGTAGATCCCTTGTGCAATAATGAAGGCTAAGAAAAAAAAACATTTTTAAAGACAATAAAGTAATGTAAGAGTTAAAGATGTTTCAGCCTATCCTATAATGTCATTAACTTGAAACTTAATTCAGTTATCGATAGGTACATGTTTTTCCTGTTATTACCACCAAAACAGTGTTCCTACACGTGACATTTTCTTATATTTTAAAAACATTTATAAATTGGTTCTTCTCTCCAAAGAAAACATCAATTAGGGATGGATCAATAACATGTGACCTATCACTTGCTATTTTTGGTCATGGGGCTTTTGTCAACCAATCGGGGCTTTCAGTAATTCAAAAAAAAGAAAAATCACTATTTCAGTCATCTACAGTCACTACATGCCAAAAGAATGTTCCCGAAGATGGAACTGTTGTTCCATCAAGAACTAAAAATGTGTCCATAGGACACGGATGCCCCCACACGTCACTGTTCTGTCAATCTTATGACTCTAGGTCAAATATTTTTTGGACTACATGTGCCACAAGTTGAAAACTAAAAATCAACAAAGGGCCATAATTCTGTTAAATTTGGTTGCAGCAAAAATTCCTTCCTTTACTACCATCTACACCTTAAGGTTGTTCATCCCTGTAAGTTTAAGCAAAATCTGCAATCCGGTTTAAGAGGAGTTGCGTTCACAAAATTTCTACATACAGTAGAACTTCTATGAGTCGAACTTCGATTAGTCGATTTGCTCGATGTGTCGAAGAAAAATGAAAGTCCCGACTTTTTCCCCTATATATTCCTTATAAAAACCTATTTATGAGTCGAGATTTTATGTGTCGAATTTTTCGATGTGTCGAAGTTTTTTTGTGGTCCGTATAAAGTAAATCTAGTGCAATTTACCACAAATAAGTCGAAGTCGTTCGATTATTTCGACACCTTCCATCTCGAGACATTTTTCACACCTTATCTGGCTGCGAAGACGATTTCCAATCACATTGTGTGACAGGTGTTAATTACACAGCCGTGTGTTCAAACCGTCTTTGTTTGCGATAAAATGTGTGATAAAATGCTTTGATCGTTACTATTTTAATTGCCGTAGTGGTATTTGAAAGCAAAGGTGCCCGACGCGTGACCTGGACCCCCACCCCCCAACCCCACACTACAACCCCCCAATATATAATAATAATAATTTATTACTTAACAATAGAATTTTATATTTTTGTTGGAAACTATTAATTTGATCATAATATGCATATTGGATAGTGTTTTACAGGTTTCAGATGATCATTTTTTATTTTTGAAAATATGGGGGGTTGTAGTGTGGGGTTGGGGGGTGGGGGTCCAGGTCATGCGTCGGGCACCTTTGTTTGAAAGTAAACAGTAAGAACTACTTTCATTTGAAAACATCATTGACCCGGTGCCGCGTGAGAATAACACGCGAAATATTTACTATAAGCTGGTTTAGTTATCGCCCTTTCGTATTGTTACGCCTTTTATAACTCTATTGTATCAACGGGTAGTCCAAATAATTAGCATAATAATAATTATTTAACATGCTATATTTATCATTGTAAAATGTAAATAGCAGATTAATGATGGAAAAACATGAAATAGGTTTCGTTATAGATCTTATAATTAGGACTAGTCACAGGTCGAAATTTTGTCATGGAAATGAGAGCGATTCATGAGTCAAAGTCCCGATGTGTCGAAGTTTTTACGCAAGTCCCTTCAACTTCGACTTACCGAAGTTCTACTGTAGTATATAGTGAAAAAATCAACAAAGGGCCATAATTCTGTTAAATTTGGTTGCAAAATTCCTTCCTTTACTACCATCTACACCTTAAGGTTGTTGACAGTTCATCCCTGTAAGTTTAAGCAAAATCTGCCATCCGGTTTAAGAGGAGTTGCGTTCACAAAATTTCTACATAGTATCTAATGAAAAAATCAACAAAGGGCCATAAGTCTGTTAAATTTGGTCGCAGCGAAAATTCCTTCCTTTACTACCATCTTCACATTAAGGTTGTTCACCCCTATAAGTTTAAGCAAAATCTGCCAAACGGTTTAAAAGGAGTTGCGTTCACAAGATTTCGGGACGTACGGACGGACGGACTGACAGACGGACGGACGGACAAGTGCAACGCTATATGCACCCACATTGTGGGGGCATAATAACTGTTATGTTATAATGAAAGTAAAACAGTGCGCTATTGTTAAAAAAAACACATAAACTTGATGATAGTAATTACCATTTTACTCATTAAGAGGTTATCATATATTAATTAAATCTTTCAAATACAAAGTACATACATGTACTAAATAAGTACATACATGTACTAACATGTTTTGTTTAAAGCCTAGTATACATGTGTAAATAAGTACATACATGTACTAACATGTTTTGTTTAAAGCCTATACATGTATTGATTGCCAGTGATCTAAATTGTAAAATGAAAAAATGTTAACCAAAGAACAAATAAAAAAGTAATGTATTTCACTTATAAATTTACAAAATCATCAAAAAGTACATTGGCATTCCCAAGACGGCTACTGAGCTGTTACATTCTAATTAACTGGCAGGATAATATGACAACCCCCTATTCTCATAATCTCATAAAGAAACAAAAGTTCTACCCGCAAACACACAAGCTAATTGAAAACAGTATGCGATTATCTATTTTGGTATAGCATGTCACCTTATGTCATAATTGTTAGGGTCGCAGCTAAATTTACATAGACATTGAATGGGGCTTAATTCAGAAAATATAAAATGGTTTTTATAATAATTATATTATATAAAGAACTAAATATTTTGCTTTTCATGTCAATCAATATGCTTATGATATTAAACTAGAAATGTGTCCATAGGACACGGGTGCCCCCACCGCGCCACTGTTCTGTCAATCTTTTTACTAAGTCAAGGGAAATAACTCTACAAATACTGGATAAATCCAAAAGCGAAACCTCAGGTGAAAATCTAAAATATGCTGAGCAACCTGCCCATAAGGTTTAATGACTATGTCAAATCCTTTTTGAGAAACTTGCACCACAAGTTGAAAATTGCTAAAAAATTTCTAAGTGAAGGGCAATAACTCTAAAAATTCTAAATAAATCCAGACGAAAATACCTGGTGCACAACTGCACATGCTTATCAATATTCTTGTAAAGTTACATGACTCTAGGTCAAATACTTCTTGAGCTACGTGCGACACATGTTGAAAATTTCCAAATTTTACTAAGTCAAGGGCAATAACTCTGAAAACACTAAAAAAATCCAGACGAAAATACCCAGGTGCACAACTACACATGCTGATCAACATTCCTGTAAAGTTTCATGACTGTAGGTCAAATACTTTTTGAGTTATGTGCGACACAAGTTGAAAATTTCAAAAGTTTACTAAGTCAAGGGCAATAACTCTGAAAATACTAAAAAATATGCACACGAAAATACCCAGGTGCACAACTACACATGCTGATCAACATTCCTGTAAAGTTTCATGACTCTAGGTCAAATACTTTTTGAGTAACATGCGACACAAGTTGAAAATTGCAAAATTTTACTAAGTCAAGGGCAATAACTCTGCAAATACTAAAAATATCCAGACGAAAATACCCAGGTGCACAACTACACATGCTGATCAACATTCCTGTAAAGTTTCATGACTGTAGGTCAAATACTTTTTGAGTTACATGCGACACAAGTTGAAAATTGCAAAATTTTACTAAGTCAAGGGCAATAACTCTGAAAATACTAAAAATATCCAGACCAAAATACCCAGGTGCACAACTACACATGCTGATCAACATTCCTGTAAAGTTTCATGACTCTAGGGCAAATACTTATTGAGTTACGTGCGACACAAAAGTGAACGGACGGACGGAAGGACGGACGGAAGGACGGACATCCGGCCGAAATGGAATAAGGGGCCATTTCTTTTGTTATTTTCTATTGTTTAATAGAGGGCCAATGGCCCCTTACTCTATTGTTACGGAATGAACTCTTTTGTTCTCTTTTGTTCTGTTTACAGTTAGATGGCCCCCTATCCCTTTTCGGTAGTGCGGACGGACGGACGGACAAGGGTAAATCTAAATGCCCGCCACTAACGTGGGGGCACAAAAATTGTACAAATATGTTGAGGGATTTAAGCAATCCCAGTTTACCCTTCCTCTATGGTTCATAAAGTTCTTTGTAAAATAGGTCATAGAGTGCAGTACACATGAGCAGCTGAAAATCAATTTTCTAGAGAGGCAATACATGTATAAACCCCAATCCCATACTTACATGGAAATCATGACTTAATGTCATTTACAATGGTTTGAGGAATTATATTGTAATGGCACAGTTAATGATGTCACAGAAAATTTGCATATACAGGGGCATAACTCAATCAACAAGGAATGTTTGTGACATGTATACATAACCCAACCATCAATCATGGAAACCAATAAGTCATGGGCAAAGAATCAATACCCCAAAGTCAGGTACATCAACAGTCTTGTTAATTATGGCTAGATTTCAATGTTGGAATATTGTTGTATTTATATTCTGATTTGAAGCTTCCACTTTGACCTTGACCTATGACTGATTGACTACTTGACATAGCTCACTACTAGCATTCAAAACATAAGACAATCATTGCAATTCTTCTAAATTTATCTTGCTGAACAGAAAATTTGCTTAAAAAGGGGCATAAATTTGTTTTGAACTGGCATAACTCTACCAATGATACGATGATTGAAGTGAAAATAAAATTTAACATGTACTTTGATATAACATACTTATGTGCCAACTATATACACAATCATTCAATCATTTATATCTTTCCAAAATCTATCATGCTGAAACAAATTGTTAACAGAAACCCAGAATGTCAATCCTCATTTTGGTATTCTAATGGCTCCTGTTTTGTTCTCTCTATTTTTCTTCTAGTTGCATAAAGGAAAAAAGTAGTCACATATATTTTTGAGCTTTCTATACAAATAACATCAAAGGAAATATTATGCTTCTTATATAATTGTTCCCATAGCAATCTACATACCTACTTGTTTGAACAGACAGACATACTGATGGACCGACAGCACCATGACCATAATGTACTACCATCATGTTTTGTGTTATATTCTAAACACAAATTATTATAGAATAAGTTCAATGAGTAAAGCATTCCTAATAAAGTATCCACAGGTGGCCATGATTCATTACCCTTAGCATTTTTCTGTGCTAGTTTGATACGCTATTTGATACACTATATTTTCTAATGATCCAAACTTTCAATGTTGAAGAAATTTGGCAGATACATTAATTAAACATTGATGATAAAAATATTGTTTTCTTCCTTAACGAAAAATTTGTTGAGACTTTCTGACATACACAGTCAGGTTGTTGACCGTAGAACAAGGATGAATTTCATTAGGGCACCCAACAATACATCATAATCAATAAATATTTTCAGACATATTTACCTATCACTCCTCTAAAGCACAAATAATATGTATGAACATAACGAACCAAAACTCATTCAATTTGATTTGATTCTTACCTTCTTGCAAACATTCGTTCTACCAACAACACACAAACCCTTCATCATAGTTTTATACCTTTTCGTAATATATAGTTTTTCAAGGTTTTCAAGGGTAACTTACAAACAGTAGACTTTAAGAATGGATGCAGCAACTCTGTGAGTTTAAGTCTCCTGAATATCTCTTTATCAATGTCCGGGTTTCTAGCACAGTTATGTAGAATTCCTACAGCTGAGTTAAAAGCAAACAAATCCATGTCTTCAATTGTCTAAAATCAAACACAATACATTTATATAATGAGCCGCGGTACAACAAAACCAACATAATGCGTTTGCGACCATCATGGATCCAGACCAGCTTGCGCATCCGTGTAGTCTGATCAGGATCCATCCTGTTCGCTATCAGTTTCTGTACTTGTAATAGAGTTAGTAAGCGAACATCCTTTAATCTGGACAAATCTATTAAGCATTTTTAGGGAAATTTCCTAAATATCGAGTGACTGAATATTGGACAGTGCGGACCATGATCTACAAAAGGCTTAAATATATAAAGTTATAAGTCATAATGATAAAAAGTTATCAGTCATATGAAAGGTTATAAAGTGCATAATTTATAATAAATTTATACAAACAGGACTGATGCCAATCTTTGAGATTTAAAGTTTACATGCAAAAGCCTGTTTAATGGTACAAATAATAAATATGATAGAATGAGCTAAATTGCAATACTCATATCAGAGGCTTGGTCTGGTTCAATGTTCATAAATTTCCTGTTCTTATTAATGGAAAATTTTTAGTCATATATAGGATTGACATAAATTATGTACGTGCTTTTGTCCATGTTTTCTTTTCTTTTTGGTAACTAGGTCATGGAACAAATAATATTCTCACGTTTCAATGCCAACGTTATATCGATATTTAAAAGAACAAAGAGCTACAAAATTGTTGACATGTGTAAGAAAACGTGATCTCTGCCGTTCCAAACAACTGAAGATGAGCTCCGTTGGTAAGTGACAGATAATCTGTCTGCTTAATTAACAACTTACAAGTGTTATATTTTATATTTTATACTCATTATCTGTTGGGCAACTTTTTCAATCTTAAAATCTCATTAAAGATGTGTAAAAAGACTAAAAACACTGTTTTGTGAATTTCAAGGTGTGAAAAACATCGGCCTTTCAAGTGTGCTGATACGATCTTAAATTATTTTAGCTACAAGAAATTTTTACAATGTAATGTTCAAACTTTGAGCGTACACTTTTTTAAATGTGTTTTTATGTCTGTCATGGCACTGTGCTTTAAGTTTCAGCATTTTGACAATAGAAACAAACACTGATATTTTAATGTCAAATGTTTCGATGCATCTATATTGTTAGTGTGAATGGTTAAAAAATCATGAAAAATAAATGTTCAATACATGGCTGTTGTTTTTATTTAGAAGTACTTGTATAACCATCCGATAGTTGTGATATGGGAATAAGGTAAGGTAAGAATCTTCAGTGGTCAGTTTACTATACAAATAATTTTGATCCGAAGTGATATTAGTTCAAGTTATTGTTAATTAGATTTTTCAACTATAGCTGTCTCTTGGACAGCATCCTCCACTATTATCAGCGTCTGATAGTAAAAAAAAGAGCCCCAGGATAATGAAGAATTTACAATGAGGAAGATTTTTTTCCCCACAAAAATACGAATAATGTACATAATATAGTTATGAGTGTTGGATATGAAATTTAAGAATTTGTTAAGTTCACAAAGGGCCTTAAAGCATTCAAAATCAATGCCAGGGTTAATATAGGTCTTTGAAAGTGACCATGAATTGTAATTCAAAATGCATGAATCAGGTTTCAAGAGAACACTATCAGTAGTGATATGAAAGATAAATATTCCAAGTAAAACTTGAACAAAAGATATTCTAAATTCACAAATGGTCAAAATTCAGTCAAAATCCATGTCAGAGAAGGAAGGTGATTCTTTATTATGAACCTGAAGTGATGTATTAAGTTTCAAGTAAATACTTTCAGTAGATTAGAAGATTGATGTTGCATGTAAAACTGAAATGTTCAAAAAGGGCCATAATTTTGTTAAAATACATGCATGAATTATGGGCCTTGGTAAGTGGCCTTTAATTATGATCTTAAAGAACAGTATTAAGTTTTAAGTAAGTAGTTTTGAAGACTGATGTTGCATGTAAAACAAACCAAAAATTTTTTAAGCACAATTTTTTTAAGTTCAAAAAAGGTCATAATTCTGTCAAAATCAATGCTAAAGTTATGGGCCTTAAAAAGTGACCTCCTTATATGTCCTTAAATAAGTGTATGAATTTACAAGCAAATGACTTCAGTGGTTGATGAGATATGAATGTGCATGGAAAACCTTATCAAAAGTGTTACGCCAACACCTGGACGCCAGGGTGAATAGTCTAGCTAAATAAAAAAACTTTAATCTGAAATCTGAATCTGAATGAAGACATCTGGGTAGGAGTAGGACATCTCTCGTACACTTCATATTTTGAGTTGAACTTAAATAATCTGCAAATGGTATAAGTATTCATTTGAAATGTATTAAGATAGAAAAACATAAAAAAAATAAGCAAACAAGTACCGCCATATCCGCAAGATCATCTTCTCTAATAATATCTAGATCATGTGCAAGTTTATGGAACAAGTCAGTCTGTGAAATCTTCTCGGAAAATGTATGACTGCTATCCGAATAGTTCCAAAGTATTTCACGAATTGTGAGGACCAGAAGAGAGCCATGGTCACCCGGATACTGGGCCTCTTTTTCTTTCACCTCCTCAACAAATCCAGTGTTTATTCCATCCACATCAAGGTCATCATACACAAAGTTATAGTAATCAACCAATGCTCCGACAATGCTGAAATATTAAACTGTATGTATCATGTGGGCAGAGATGTATACTATAAACATGTTCCTGATGTGGGCTAGCACAACAATGTCCTACCTTATTTTCATATACATTTAATTATATATATACAACATATTGCAAAAAAAAACCTTGCAAGTAAATTACTTTGTGCTAACATAAATTAAAATGCAGCATCTCTTGTAACAGTATTAAAGCCTCTTTTTAAACTGCTTGCATTGCTAAGTCACTATAATTACTTGCATTCAAGTGACAATAATATGTTATTGTTATTACCTGTAAACTTGCTATGTAATAGATTTACTTAGCTTTGAATTTGGAGCAATCCATTTATATTGTAATATACAAAAACTGAGCTGCCACCTCAAAGTACATAGCCTCATCCGACAGTATTGAATGTGAAATCTCTCAAAAGTAAACCTTAAAACATTCCTACGGTATCTCATAAAACATTTAACACTATTTATACATTAAAAACCAAATGTGTAAATTCATTATTACTTATATACATGTTGATATAAATTCTTACTTGATTCTGGCTAATCTATTAGCCATCACCATACGCTGCTCATCTTTGTCAAACTTTGTGAATATTTTAATCATATTGTCTTGAAGCATGTGATTGAGTGATTCATAAAATTTTTCATTTCTTTTAGAGGCATCTGTAAGAAATTTTTTACATTGTTCAAATCCCTCGAACACCTTCCTCAGTTCCGGTGTCTTGAGTACATTTTTTTTCTCTAGTTCCTCCTCTTTATCTTGTTGCTGCTTAGTTATGGCCCCTATAATCAAAGATGGTCTCGATGCTAGAGGGCGCTTTGCCATGACTTTGGTCTGATGTTGTATAGATGGCAACTTGGTAATAGTGTCTTTATCTTCTGTGTAGCTATGGTAACCACTACTGGTTTCTGACGTGCTAGATAGTGTGATAGACGCTAAAGTAGCCTCTGGGAGTTCTGGTATCGATGCACCAGCACCCATTACAATTTATCTTGATACATTTTTTACCATACGGAATCTGAAAACAAAAATATAGAAGTTTATTATAATGACTAGCGGATCATTGTTCTGAATGATTTGATATAATTATAATTATCAAAATCATTAACCCTTTCACTGCCATAGGGACGGCATATGCTGTCCCTATTATTTTCGGCGTATTTGCCATATGGACGGCTTTTGCTGTTTCTATAATAATAATAATAATTATAATAATAATAATTATAATAATAATAGTTATAATAATAATAGTTATCATAATAAATATATAGATAATTATACCATCGACAATAATTATTATTATACTAGCAGATTTGGAAACATATATAATTATTATAATACTAATAACAAATAATAATAATAATATTCATTAATAATATAGTAATTTCTTAGAAAACCTTCTGGCAAATAGGTGATCAATAAATAAATAAACAACCCTCTGGCAGCGAAAGGGTTAATAATATTATAAAACAAGAGAGCCATCAAGGGTCTCCATTGCTCACCTACAATGCATTGCATTTGACCAAACTAAATTGATTTCAAAAGTTAACTAGACAATGCCACATAGCAAATATCTTAACTATATAAAATCTTTTGCTTTGAGCATTTTCTAATCAAATTTGCTTTCATACAGGCTATATAAACTAATAGTCAAAATATATTGACGTGCCAAAGCTTGATTCTGAGATATTTTCGTTCTGGGGCAGAATGTCGCTATTGCCCAGACACGAAAATAGCACAATATCTCGTCGCGCAGTACAATTAGTTGGACTATATAAACTAAGTGACCCCCTGGGGCAGGAACCAATTTTGACCAGGGAGGTATGATTCATATTAGCCCAACAAATTGTGCGCTTTAGGGCTTTTTTTTATATATACGATGGTCGCCCTTCGCGCACAACCCACTTATGATTCAAAACAATGCGGCAAGTTTTCCTTCTTTGTGTATGTGCCAGCGACCAGAATCTCGTCGCTAACTTTGACGGCTTCAAATATTTATTTAAACTCAACATTTCTTGAAAAAAAATACATACCTGCAAAGCTTATTCAAAATAGAATTAATTTAATGAAAATTGATCAGAAAGTTGTATGTTTTTAATGCACAATGGTTACAAATTCCTACTCATATCAACGTTTTTTGTTTTACACCGCTAAAACTCTACCTAACGGTAGTGTATTGATAAATCTCACTAGCTTGCAGTATGTACTGCGGGAATTCCGTTGTACACATGAAAACGGGTTTTGTGGTTGTTTCGTCTGCAAATGTTTTATTTAGTCCTTTAGTGAATAAATTAACTAGGGTATCCAGGCAATAACTCAAACGTTTAGTACAGATTAATACACACGTCCTGGGCATTGATACTGTCATTTTGCAATTGCTATCTATATATATATATTATATTAAAACTGACGAGAATGTATACATATTTCTTAGAAAGTTTGTTAGTTACTGTATGTCACTTCGTAAAAAGTACCAACATAATGAATGGGGCTACTAGAAAAAAAGACAAAAAGAACAACAACAACAACAAAACAACCCTAAAAATAAAAGATCTCCGGGAAAGATACACGTTTTCCTTTTATCATTATTATTTTAATTAAAATTATTATTATTATCATTATTAATACGAAGATTTCAAACCACTGTTGAAACTTGATAAATAACTATATATTTCACAAAGTGTATCAACCTCCAATGTTTCGTTTATCAAGGAGTTTGCTGTTTAATATCTATTTCTTTTCTTACACAATCTTCAAATCATAACAGGGAAATGAAAATAATAATAAACATTTTAAAATTAGAATATCATTTCCTAATATCAAGAAAACGTGATTTAGAAATACATTTTTTCCAGTAATTAACGCGATCGGTAATTTCATCCACTCTTTCACGCGATAACGTAGGAATATCCCCTCAATCATTTATGTCTGATCATTTTCCGCATATATGTAAGAAAACCAAAGTATAAGTTCTATGAATTGTGTTATAAATAGCGGAGTTTTTTTTTTCAGTTTTTGTTGTAAACGAAGATTATGCGGAGTAATTTTACATTTTCTTTGCTTATCTTTCAAGAGCTCTAACATACGATTTTTCGGCGATTTTTATTTATTTATAATTTTCCATTTCATTTATTTCAATAAATTAGACTGGAAGAAAGATATTATAAACATCAATCACTTCACAGGCAAATATCACCTAAAAAATTATAAAGATTTTCGTAAATTCTGTTGATAATTTAAAGCATGACTGAAGCCATGCCGTAAACAATTTACGCGCTGATCGAATAACTACAACCACCGATACGATAGGATCCTCGACTGTAAGTCATGTTGTATACATGTGCTTTTTATATTTACAAAAAAAACTAGTTAATTATTCTTTAAATTTCTCTTTCATTTAATGTATCCAAGATTTGAATTTCATAACTTTTATCACAGATGGACTTAGTCTAGATATTAATTACGACTGCAAGACAGACCGATTTTATAATCTGATCAACTTACGATACGTTGCGCTAGAACAAAGCAAGCGTCATTCATTTCTGTACGTCTTTCACCGCGTGAAATAATTATTTCCCTGCTCTGGACAAAATTTGACCGCTGTAGACAAAAGGATCTGCATGACTTTCTGTCATTAAACTATTGACTACTTCAATTCTAGTTGTACAGGAAGGAAAGGGGGAAAAAGGGCACTTTGATGGCGCTTGTTTTTCATTTGTTTTTTCTATTCAATATGATTACAACATCTCTTGAATTAAATCACAACTGGGTAAACGAATACTAGGTACTTTGGACCATGCTTTAATTTTCTTTTACAAAATTTTTAATATTTAAATATTTCTGTCGGGAAAGGTACGTATATTAAAGGTCGGGATAAAAAAAGAGAGCGCGTAGTTAACTTAAGTCGTTCTATTATAGTTAGGCACATTCATAGAATCTGCCTGTTATTTATTTGTTTCTTTAAAGATATTTTTATTTTGATAATACTGATCATTTATGTGGACTGTTATTGTAAATGTTTTGATGTCAATTAATTCTTGTGCTAGGGATCTTCCGGGTTTTCGCAGTAAAAACTATGTGATTTTTTCAGCGACAAGCGTACGAGAATATAATTTTGAAGGATATATTCATCACAAGTGGTTTCTAAATCTAAATGAATTCAAAATATTTACTAACACCTTTAAAAATAGCGCTTTTGTATGTGTTTACCGCGTGCAGCCTCCTCGGGTGTACTAATATGTTTAAATGAAAATAAAACGTTTTCATTGGTTATCACGTTCGCTGTTTACATTTCAGCGACAGGTACCATTTTAAAGTTTTTTAGGTAATTTAAGTTATTTTTTGTCATTTTATGATTCTTTTAAAGACAATGTATGGTTTATAACAACAATTTGAACAAATATACATGCCAGTGTGAAAATTTTCATGTTGCAGTGAAAAAATTGAAATTTTGCTCGGCTCGATTTCCGACACAGTTTTGATCGTAACTGGTTGAGACGTAAAGACAGACATCTATGAAATATCAGATTATAAAATCGGTCTGTCTTGCCGTCGAAAAATTGAGACTAGACCTTTACCAGTCTCTTTCAACAGGTGATGCTCAAGGTTGGCCAATTTTGACTCCAGGGCAATGAATTAATAAACTTTTGTAGAGGTTTTAATTTTAGATTATCACAAACCTGATAAAATGGATTGAATTATAACAATTCATTTGCATGTCAAAAAGGAATAAAAGTCATGCTGCCGACCGATGTTTGTTGTCGTTGGAGTTCCGGTTTACTTCCTGGTTTACTAGCTTAACTAAATTCCGTATCGCACCGTACCATTATATATTGAATTTTAGCGGTACGTTACGATACCGAAAAGTACCGAAATCAACGTTTCATTACCGAAATCAACTTATAGAACCACAATCACAGGCGCTTGTCACATAATCAAATATTTTACATAATCGGTCTATATATGTATATAAAGATACATATATAGACCGATTATGTAAAATATTTGATTATGTGACAAGCGCCTGTGACCACAATAAACCTTTTTATTATATTTTTGTTAATATTTAACATCATTAAAATAAAATATTTTCAATAGATTTTTTAACTGAAAGTCTATAATTTTCACTATTTTTCATCAAATAATGAAGAAATAATAGCAATATTTTAACCAGTTTTTTTACGAGTTGATTTCGGTAATGAAAAGTTGATTTCGGTAACTTTACCGAAATCAAGTGGATTTCGGTATTGTAACGTACCCGAATTCGACCAGGAAGACCCTGTTAAGACATCCCGGACCTGATTTTTTGGGGAGCAGTATTAGAATCTGTCTGCTGCAAAATCCATGTTTTACCTTGGACAAAAGATAAAGTCTAGAATATAAAGGACAGATTCTAAAGTCTAGCATTTTTTTTGTTACTGTCTGGACCACTTACTTATTTGTTTAATTAATGCGACACACTGTTATACTAATAATAATTGACAGTTCACTTCATGATTTTTGATGTTCATAACTATAAATTTATTCATATAATGTAAATGAGAGACTTTAGAACCGTGTCATGTGTGTTGGTGCACTGAAGATAAGTAAACAACTATTTAAAGTTTGAAACACATCCTTAAGTCAATAAAGGTACAGTAAAAGGTGAGACAATTTAAGGGAACAGAGTATGTAAGATGTGGATAAGGC
Source organism: Ruditapes philippinarum (assembly GCF_026571515.1). Classification (NCBI taxonomy): domain Eukaryota; kingdom Metazoa; phylum Mollusca; class Bivalvia; order Venerida; family Veneridae; genus Ruditapes; species Ruditapes philippinarum. Next base: position 23,319 of record NW_026854954.1, read on the forward strand.
TGGGGAACAACTATTTGAAGTAAATCCATTAAGATATTTTTTTAGCCATGCAAGGTCACAGTGACACATATTGACCTTATACATCGATGCCCAAGAACAATGGCAGTCTTTCACTCAATAAGAGTGATCCTCCTATAAGGTTTGAAGGCTGTGGCTCACTAGTTATTGATCAGAAACTTTTTTTACATGTTTAAGGGCACTGAGACCTTTGACTTCACACATCACCAATCAAAACAAGGGCAACATTATCGCAAAATACGCCCGTCAGCAGTTTTTTTTACAGAGATGTGGGCATTATAGGAATGCATACAAGAGAGAAACATTTGTGCTAAGTTTTATTGAAATCCCTTTTTGCATGTAGAAGTTTTGTTCCGTTCTTCATATTCAAGGTCATGTGACCTTGACTTTCAAGCTTCCAAACCAACAAACTATAGGCATCATCTGCTTAGTGAGGGTAATTATCCTATAAAGTTTAAAAAGCTGCAGGTCAAATGGTTCTCTAGTTATTAAGCATTAATTAACGATTTTTCACATTTAAGGTCACTGTGACCTTGACTTTCATGCGTTGGCCCAAAAACAAAGGAGGTCTTCTTCTCCATGACAGTGATCATTCTATGAAGTTGGAAGGCTGTTGGTCAAATGGTTCTCTAGTTTGGGCAGAAAAGTTCTTCACATTCAAGTTTCAAATGCTGTGGATCAAATGGTTCTCTAGTAATTGAGCAGAAATGGTTAACACATTCAAGGTCACTGTGACCTTCAAACATCAGTGCCCAAAAACAAGAGGGGTATTATTCTAGATGAAAGTGAAAATCCTAAGAAGTTTGAAGGCTGTGAGTCAAATGGTTCTTTAGTAAATGAGCAGACATAATTTTCACATTCAAGGTCACTGTGACCTTGACCTTCATGTATCAGCACACACACAATAAAAAGAAAAGAAAAACAAAACAACAACAGTAGCGGTATGTCTTCTACTTAATGAGGATGATAAACCTATGAAGTTTAAAGGCAGTGGGTCTAGTGGTTCCGACTGAAATCAAAGTGGTCTACCGACCAACAATGCAAAACTATATACACCTTTATCTACGAACGGGGGCAAAATAAAAAAAAATATATTTACAAAAAGGGGTTGTGTCATACTTTTAATAAAGCAAACAGTGTTATGAACCTAACAGGCGTTTTCGCTTCTGAAAATGAAGACATATTGAATTAGGCAGAAAAAGTAAAAATATTTCTCAACTTCAATGACGATTCTTCACAAAATTTGTCTTGGACACTAAGTAAAGGCTCAGGAGTGAGTTTGGTTTGCGTGCGACCAGACAAAATGATGTAAATGTAACTTAGTAACGTTTAAGAAGTTCATCATGTATTTACACTTTACGATACACTCTCACAAATTGTTAAAACCATTAAGGGTGTCCTGTTGCAAAGTTGCTCCTTGAAGTTTTTTCCAAAGGGTGATACTACACAAACAAGCAATTATCATAGTATTGCAAGCAATCCATAAGTCCCCTACCGGTTAGAACCCCATCAACATTCTGAAGGGCCATTGGACATTCACTAATGTTTCAATTTTTCTCTATTTTAAGTAAATTTGTTGGAAAAGTTCTTTAAAAGTGATCACAGGAAACAGTTTTTAAGCACAGACAGACAGACGGACTGAAGGACACTCTAAAGTTAATATTTGAAACACCCCTGTTATCAAAATATAACATTTTAAAAGCAAAATTCTTAAAGAGGAGATAACCCTTGAATTAAAGATGCAATTTCATAAAAATTTTCAGCTCTTTTTGACTAATCACAAATATTGTTATATTTGCCATGTTTTAAGCCTATTTGTTGCCAAGGCAACTGATATTTTTTCAAAATAGGAAGAACAGATAAGACTGCTATCTACCCATATGTCAAGTTTCATAAAAATATTTCCAGTACTTTTTGAGTTATCACTGGATCCAGTTTATGTGTAAAATTTGCCATATTTTCAGCCTATTTGTTGCCATAGCAACCAGAATGTTCAACATAGGAAGAAAAGAAAAAGACGTGCATAATCTCCATACTGCCATCTACCCATATGTCAAGTTTCATAAAAATATTTCTAGTATTTTTTGCGTTATCACTGGATCCAGTTTATGTGTAAAATTTGCCATTTTTTTCAGCCCATTTGTTGCCATAGCAACCAGAATGTTTAACATAGGAAGAAAAGAAAAAGACGTGCATAATCTCCATACTGCCATCTACCCATATGTCAAGTTTCATAAAAATATTTCCAGTACTTTTTGCGTTATCACTGGATCCAGTTTATGTGTAAAATTTGCCATATTTTCAGCCTGTTTGTTGCCATAGCTACCAGAATTTTCAACGTAGGAAGAAAAGAAAAAGACGTGCATAATCTCCATACTGCCATCTATGCATATACCAAGTTTCATAAAAATATTTTCAGTACTTTTCAAGTTATCGCGGGATCCAGTTTTGTGGACGGACGGACAGATGGACAGACGGACGGACGGAGGGTAAACCTAAAGTCCCCTCCGGTAAACCGGTAGGGGACTAAAAACCAGTAAACAGAAATCCAGGCCAACATGACAGCATTTTTGTACATTTGGCATCATAATTCTAGATGAGCTAAAAAATTTGGTTTGAAAAATACAGTTTGATAATGTAAATTGATGAAGTAATTGGACATTATTTGCATAAAAGGAACAAATAAACAACATGAACATACTCCTGACAAGTAGTATAACACAAATCATATAGGCTTTACATTTTATTCAGCAGCAATATCAATAAACAGCAGAATTTCTTCTCACTGAAATAAGTGTCTATGTACAATATGAAAATTGAAATTTGTAGAATACTATAGTTAGATTTGTTGTACAAGATTTAAAAACAGTAATACAGAATTATAAAATAACAAGAGGGTCATGATGGCCTAACATCGCTCACCTGAGTATAATGCCTCAAATAACAGAGGTATTAATGACTATGAACAGGCATTATGTAGAAATCTAGGTAAAATCAAAGTTCAAATTTGTATCATTCTGGAACTGTACATGCAGTTGGTTGCTGGATCAAATTCTAGGTCAACTGATATATCAGATCTTCACTTGAATCTGTGGCAGTAGTTCAACTTCCAATGTTGTAGCTCTCAATATAAAAAGGTCACTGTGTCAAAGTCTAGGTCAAATTTCAATTCTGCATCTGTGCATATAGTCCAAATTACATAGCTTTAGCTCTGTTAACTAAAAGTAGGTCACTAGGTCAAAATTAAAATCTAGGTCAAAGTTCAGTTCTGTATCTGAAGCTTGCTAAAAATGTGCAAATTGTCCAAATTTCATAGCTGTAGCTTAAAAAAAGGTCCCAAGGTTTAAGCTTTCAAGAAGTGTATACTGTATAAGGAAAAGCCATGACCACCTGGGGCAGGGCTGATTTTGACACCATGGCTATAATTTGAATGATTTTTATAGAGTTTCATTAAATGATGCTCGACACAAAATACTATGTGTTTAAGCTCTTGGCATTGCACTTTCAATGAAACCCTTTAAATAATTTTAGTAGAGCTTCATGCTAGGAGCATCCCAGGAAAATTTCATCAAATTTAACCCAGTGATTTCAGGGTAGAAGTGGTTTAAAAGAAAGTTGACGATGGACAATCTGCCGAAATGGCATAAGGGGCCATACCTTTTGTTATCTTCTTTTGTTTAGTAGATTATTCTATTGTTAAGGAATGAACTCTATTGTTCTCTTTTGTTCCCCTTACAGTGTACAACTGTAGATGTCCCCCTATCCCTATTTGGTCCTGCGCACTGATAGAAGACAGACAAATTGTGATCAAAATAGCTCACCTTGAGCACTTGATGCTCAGCTGAGCTAAAAACAAACAAAAGCAAACAAAATATAAGCTTTTATAACTCGATTTTTTCACTTTTGTTCATGTCTGAATATTTTCATTTGATATGCAGGAAGAAAAATCAAATTTTTGACTCAATCTTTACCAGACCTGGCACACTCTTTAAAAAACGATCCAAAGTACATGTGTACTCATCTTTATGTTGAAGCAGATGCGCACTGTGCTTGGATATTTCCCAACATTTACTTGTCACACTGAAGCTGAAACTCTTTTCCCAGTCATTAACCATAGCTTCAACATCACTGAATTTCGACATGGGGTCATTTTTGCAGTAAAAGACTAGTGTTGGTACTTGCAAAGGTTTTCGTTTAAACAGTTCTATATAGTGTTCATATACCTGCACAGTGTATTTATTGGTCACTTTAAAATACAGTGACATGGACAGAGGAATTATTCTTTGAATCACATTATTTCGAGACAATCCCCTGCCGACTCCCTCTGCCATATTTTTTAGCGTGCCGATAGTAAGGCTGTCATACACAACTGCATGAATTCTTTTCTGTATACATGAATACTGCTTCGGAGCTCTGTACATTTCACTCATACATAGTGTAAAATTGTATGCTCCCATAGAAAAAGCATGTATCACAATGCTTTCATATTTTGGACAGTTTGTTACCACAAAATCCAGCAAATCTTTGGCAAGTCCTAATGAATTATTAGGCCATACAAAATGTTTAAGGTAGCTATGAATAAATATAACATCATATCCATATGAGTGATATAAGTCGCAATACTTCATAACAGCACTATTTGGAGCACCGTAGAATCCAAAAATTATTACTAATGTTGTTGAATATTGATTGCCATTGGCCCTTCGAATTTCAAAATTCTGCAAAACATCTGCTGATTCTTTAGAGGAGGCATTGTTAGCTGATGCATTTGCCATCTTCAAACATAGGTTCTGACTGGAACAGATTGTCTGAGGTGTATGTACAAGCACTCCATTATGACCGGTTGCCTTTTTGGTTGAACTGTTCACCACAGTGTGAAACGCAGACCTTCCCATTTCTGATAACGACCTCTGGACAGATTCAAGGCTCATATATGAGTTTTCTACCAAGACACCATTATGTCTGTGGTCACATTGTGAACAAAGCCTAAAAAAATAAAATTAAAACAAGAGCTGTCAGTAGAACACCATACTATAGTACTTGGTAGTGAAACAACTGCCTGGATAATGTAGGAATCAACAAAAATGAAGATTTTTTAAAAAAAACTACATGATATTGTAATGATATACTCGATATTGACCCTTTGGAACAACTATAATTTTACTGTTGATAAATTTATAAAAATATTTCGTAAAATATATAGCTTTATATGTAATTTTATGATTGCTGCTTTCAATTGCCATATTGCACCCTTCAAAATTCATGTATGATATACATCATACATAACATGTAAAAGTTATATAGACAGTAGACAACAACAAGCACAAATCTAATACCTTTTGATTTGGTTAATAGTGTCTAAAGATGTCATAACTCCTATACTTTTCTTCTGTACTGCAAGCATCACTGTATTTAAAACACAGTCTAGCCGCCCAGATATTCAGTAACACTTGTCCTGCAAATAAACATGCTCTTTATAGACAATTCATATATTATTTTAAACAGTTGATTCCAATACAATATATATATTGGTCAATGGATGTTGAACAAGAGCCACTGCCAAGTGGGGGCACACAGCAGCAGACTTCCCGAAATACGTCGGTCCGACGGACATGTCCGATAAATTTTGATCAGGTCCGACAATTTTTTATTTCGGATCGGTCCGACTGTCCGGCTTGTATCCAAGCCGCATGTATACGGATTTAGCTCAATACAGGATTGGAGCAGTACCTCTGGACGCTTGCAGAAATCATGATCACAAAATAGACAAATATCGTTTTTTTCGCCGATTTTTATATTTTTCCTTCATTATCGTACTTAATTCGGTGTGAAAAGATGAATTAGACCTGTTTAAGTTCATTCCGTTGGGTAAAAAGGCGAGATTTTAGCATTTTATCATTCAAGCGCCTTGTCCGGTATATACCGGAATACGGTATTTAGTGTGGTGCTCCAATCCTTTTTTTAGTCACAGCCCATGTATACAAAATGGCGTCGCTAAAGGTGCCAAACCTGGGAAAAAACGAAAATCTACGCAGAACAGCAATAAAAGGATGAAAAGAATAGACCCGAGACAAAATTTAATGAAAAATAGAAGCAGAACCATGAATCATTGGTGTATGACAGGGAGGAGATGAAAATGCGCTGTACGGATTGTGCCGATTTTTACGGCAAAAAGTAAAAAACAAAAAGTGTCTTAGAAATACAAACACAAGTTTTTCATTGATTTTGATCAATTTTATTTGGTCCGACAGATTTGGTTTCGGTCTGACAGATTTTCATGGTTTGTCAGACCGAATGTCTGACAGTTTTTTTCAACTTTCGGGAAGTCTGCAGCAGTCTCTGGACTTTTCTTAATTACACATCAGAGGAAGTACATGTATATTATAGTAAAGAGTACTCCTACAAAACATAATTGTTTTGTAACAAATAAAATCCAGATTTCATATTTGACCTTGACTATCAAAGTCCATTAAAGGTCAAGGTAACATTTGAATTACTCATCATGTAGGTTTTGTTACATGTGCTCTTTAGTCCAAGTATATTTAATCAAATCTGTGAGTAAATAACAAAGTTTTGGCAATTAAAGCAAATTTCAATATTTTGACATTGACAGTCAATGTCACAGAAAGGTCAAGGTCATATAAGAATATTTCAACATGTTTGTTTTGTCATATGTGTTCTTTTGTACAAGTATATAAATCAAATCCATATATAAATAGTTATTGCCAATTGAAGCAAAATCACTTGACCATAGGTGTCAAGGTCAAATTGAGGTCAAGTTCAATTAAATTTTCTGCAAAAGTATAATAACAAAACATTCATTACTTACAAAGTTAAAGCCAATTATAGCAATTGCAACAATAACAAAAAAAAAAAAGATTCTTGTGTCCTTGGAAGCTCAAGTATGAAGACAATTAAAGCTGTATAAAGTATAGCCAATTACAGTAAAATCAAGCAAAATTCAAAAATTTGACCTTGAAGGTCAAAGTCATTTATGAGTCAAGGTTGAGTTCTGTCTGGTCTACTAAGACTTCTTAAAGGTCTTGTCTAAAGGGTTGTGCCCTTGCAAGTATGAAGGTCTATATATTAGTATATTATGTATCGTATAAGTACCTAATCTCACACCCAACCTATTCTCAAACCTTTCATTCATGTGCTGTTATTTTTTTTACTAGAAGTGACTATGATGTTCTGAACTTGTGTGCATAAAAGCTTAGTTTCTGACAGACATGTCTGCTGATGTCAAATGAAAACAGTGCATAGGTACAAATATTTACATAACATATTTTATTACTTAGCGTAATGTCATACAAATTGCTATTACTCAGAGTCCCAGGTACTCAGTAAAGTTAGGGAAAATCGCTAACACTGATTACCTTTGTAAGTCCCATAAATACACCATTAACTATTTGTGAAAATGAATATTATAGACAAAATATCTTAAAGCAGGTAACTGCATCGTGTAGGGTACTTCATTGCCATGTGATAGTCATATAACAATCACTTCATTGGCTAAACTAAACAGTAGAATTTTAGAGATACTTGAAGGGGTTTGAGATTAGGTTCTTTATTGTGTTTTTGCTATTCTTCCCTGCTTATGTTAATATTATCATTTAGTTTCTAGATAGGATGTTGCTTTATTTTGTGATCTTTTGTTTTGATTTTGCTTTTTGTTTTGTTGTTTTGTTTTTTGGCTTGCAGCCACGGCTGCAAGCCATTTCATTTGGAAAACCTGTTCCGGTTAGGTGGTTTTCTGCTTACATTTATAAGTGCATGATTGAACGGGAAACCAGCTGAAATCGTGCCAATCGCAACTTTTCGGCCTTTTCCGTCACTCTTCGGATTAATGATAATAGCCGATGTACTTCCGATTGCAATCGTGACAATTCGGGCGATTCTGTCATACTGCGGAATCAGACGAAGTAATATTACGGAAATCTAAGCTATTTTAGTTACTTCGGTAATCCCAGTTTGTTTATATAAATAGGATTCGTATTTTTACTTGATTTATTGATTTAAACCGTAATAAATTATAAACGAAATTGTTCCGTTTCAATTCTTTTTCAAGACGCAAAAGTTAGTTTCTTTTATAATTGTTTTTTGTCTGTATTTGTTTTACACAATAGAGGATGTTGACTGTAGTAGTATTCCGTCTTCAAAGGGTGGTCCAAAGCACACAGTGCATGATCGAGTTATATTTAGATCTACTGAACTTGGTGAGGTAATCTAAAAATAGCCCATGCATATCATTAACCTTACCACGTGATGATTTATAGATAGCGCATCGTATCTGGGAACATGCTTATTAATTAAATGAAATGTGCACACTTGTTTCCTTTCAGTATGATAGATCTTCACGTTAGTATTTTTACGATTGATTATTTTCTTTATTAGTTTTATACAATAGAGAATAGATTTCAAATCGTTTTGACAAAAATACTGGTCGGAGAGATAACTCCGACGCATAGATAACCCCGACACTTGATAAATATAATTGTTTTAGCTTTGTTTTTCAACAAACAAGCACATGATCACCTAATATTATAGGAACAGGACAGAATGTGATGATTTGTTATAATTTGGTAGAATTTTTAATGTTTTTCAAATAACCTAAACTTTTTGTAGGCAAAAACTGCTTCAAAACGTTCTTTTTACTAAATTACAGTAAGGTAGTTAGAAATGTATTGACCACAGGCCACTGACTTGGGAAAGATTTTTGAAAAATTGTTAAAATATTTACAAAAATAGATAAACCATATAAGATGTAAAAATAAATTATTGATGCTGATTTTCCAGTCATTTTTTACTTAAAAATTTAAGTGTCGACTTTATCTACTGTTGTGGGGTAAAAAGACCATGTTTTGTATACCTCATTCAAGACCTTAAAGAAGTACCAGATTCCATTTTCATACATAGTTTTTGTGGTGTAATGTAAAGTCTTTGAACTGAACTTTGTTTAGGTGGTTCAATATTTAAAATATACTGGAAGATAATTAAAATATTGCAAAAAATATGTGATTTAGTGTCGGAGTTATCTCTCCAACCAGTATTCGTTTTTACAAAAATAAAAACAAATAAATATGTTGGGATGAAGGCACAACTGTGCAAGCCTTTCCTTTTAAAAGGAAACTTTATTTTGCTTATCTTTTCCAGCAAGACTCAAGCTAGCTGTTAAATGAATTCAACTAATGACTTACATGTTTAATACCTTCTGTCTTTGTGTAGTCTGATAATCCATAGTCTTTCATATTTAAATTATATATAAAAATGTTGTTTATTTTTGTTTTTTTTAGTATTTTTATTTATTTATTTATTTAAATAATTCATTAAATTTTTAATTGATTACTCGGTATATTATTGAACTTTAAGTAAATTTTTAGATACTAGACTTTGCTAGTGATGTAGATTTGGGTAAACTATCATTTTTAGTTTTTGAGCATATGATTCATTTTTATAAATATATCCTAAAAGGTCTATTTTATGCATGTGATGTATATATATCATGTCTAATCATTTTTTATTGTAGCTGTTTTATCTTTGTTGATCTTATACTTTATGTTATTTACAGTCGGTTATAAAAGCTCCTAGAGCTTATGTTGTAATGTTGAAAACTTGCCGACTTGAAATAAAACTAATCTTATCTTATCTTAGAGGCCATGTTAGTTTTAAAACAGAGGGTTGTGCTTTTCCAAGATGGAAATAGTGCTTTTTTAATGGTTGAATTTCAGTCAAATTTTACATAAAGATTAAAGTGTACATATGTAAAGAATTTTTATAAAGATATATTTATTTACATTAAAAGACCTCTTGAATGCTTAGAGGTTTGAGAACTGGTTAGTCCACGACACAGGCGCTAGTCACATAATCAAATATTTTACATAATCGGTCTATATATGTATATAAAGATTATATACATATATAGACCGATTATGTAAAATATTTGATAATGTGACTAGCGCCTGTGGTCCACGATACAGTATCGATATATCGAGAGGAAAAGAGTCAACTCGGCCCTATACCAACTCGGCACGGGTCAACTCGGCACGGGTCAACTCGGCCCACTTTACAAAAATATATAGGCCTATATAACGTATTTACTTTGCTTTGCATGTTGTTAAGGTAAATGAATAATAAGAAATATCTTATTATTATTAAATAATTATACATTGTACCTCTGCTGAAATAAAGTATATTTAGAAAAAAAAGTTATTTATTTGTCTTGCAGATTCGATAAAATTAATATAGACACAGGCATGATTATCGAACCTGGGAAGAAAAAAATATGAACAGATTGATAAAAATACTTCATATTTTTTCTTCCCAGGTCCGATACTTGTGCCTGTGAATAAATATATAATAAAAATATGTTTCCCTAGATGCATTTCGTTTGTAAAGTACTTTTCAAAAAAATATGAAACAAAAACGTGTTTACTTAATAGCATAAGCTTCTAATCAAATTTGAATGAATGAGTCTATCATAATTATCACCTAATTAATCGGTATCTTTAACATACACATTGATTAATAATAATAGCTCGTGACAATAGGAGTCCTTTGATAACCTTTACCCATTTTTAAAAGTGGGCCGAGTTGACCCGTGCCGAGTTGGAATAGGGCCGAGCTGACTCGGGGGCCGAGTATGTTTTAGGGCCGAGCTGACCCGGATTCTATCGAGAGATTTAAAAAAATGGAATGTTGATGAATTGAATGAGTTTATTTATTTACTTTACTTTTATAGAGTAATTTTAATAGGTTGGCATGTTATTATTAAGTGAAATCTTAACATAATTATGCATAACTAGTTAAAGAAAATCATGTTTACATTCTAACTGCTTCTTCTGTTCAGTAGCCATTACTGTATCATGTGATTTTGTCATGTGACTTTCTTCGGATGTGTAAATGATTGTAACCGGTACCCGTGTGACAGAACTCGGGAACGAGACGACAGTGAACTCGGGAACGAGACGACAGTGATGCGTTATAACAAATTTATAACCGCTTTGAAATTGTTTCTCTTATAGGTCTATCTAAATATCTTGTCATTGAGCTTAATATATTGTATGTATATCTGTGTATGAGTGTACGGCCTATTAGAATATACAGTAATTATGAATTTAACATTATCTGCTGCTTCAAAATTCGGCATAATATATACAGTATAATGAGAGATCCTTTTAATTAAAACAAGAAGTTTTACCCAGCCGTAATAAACCGTGTTGTTTTTTGTAAATTTTGGGTTATTCCTGAGTCGGAATAGTAGCAGTTACCTTGAAATAAGACTAATTCGACGTAAGCCCGAACACATGTTCAAACTCGCATACATGTTTTGTAGTGCGTGTCTATTTTAACATTTCATGTGTATAATATATATTCAAGTAACTACATTTATTTAACAATTTTGTATGAATTTTTATTTCTTCATCTTTTCAATAATTTGTTTAATGTTCCGAACGTTTGCAACCACGGTCTTTCATATAGAATATTTTAATTTTTCTATTATTAAATAAAATATCTAAAGGACCCTATAACAACTTAAAATCACAGACACTTGGGGTGTGGAGCTCAAAACGCCTTTAAAATCCAAATAAAATGTATATTAGTAACTTATATTTGTCAATCCTAGCACGTACACCAGATACATAGAAAAACTATCTATGTTATCTATGTCTCTGCGTACACTTATTATATATATTCAAAAAACTTAAAATAAGCCGTTTTGAAAAAAAATCATATTTCAACGTCTATAATATTATAGATTTTCACTAGTTTGTGTGTGAATTTCAATAAAGAAAGTAAAGTTGATATCCACATCTCAGAGGTGCTTTATCCCAGAGGGGTCATGACACGTAGCCCCATCTCCTCCTCTGGCATGTCTGACTTACAGATTTAATTGTTAAATTGCATGATTTAGTTTATTTGAATGTATTCCTAAGCAGGTATAATTCCACACGTGAACCCGAATTTATGACCACATGATACGCGTGATATATACATGAAACTGCCCACGTGATATATACATGAAACGCTTGCACACGTGATATATACATGAAACGCTTGCAAGCACGCTTGCACGGGGTTGCAGCACTCTTAAAGGCGCTTACAAGTGAGGGAAAATGGTTCAAATTACCGATTTAAATCTACTTTTATCCATTTGATCCCTGTATATTCACTGGAAATCTATTAAAAATCAGAATGAATTTGACAAAAAATTAATATACCGTAAAATATGACCGACTTCTAATTTAAAAAGAAAAAAAAATACTTCAAGCATACCTGTTTTAAGAAATATACATGTTCGTATATTTCTCTGGCAACGAGAGAGAGGCACGCAAAATCAATGCTAAAGGGTTATAACTGAACTCAAATATCACAATTCGTTTATGTACAAGTACAATATTTATGTGTATTAAATAACAATGATATTCTTTGAGACAATATTTTTTACTCTTTCAATGATCGACCATAAGATTATGAGAACATCATTTATTACATGCTTTTCGGTGGTTTATAGAAATTTATTTCATGCTTTCCAGTGTTTTATTGTAATATATCAGATGATTATATTCTGATAAACCACTAGTGAAATTTATAAAATATAATTTTCACTGTAGCCGACTATATCTGAATGCTGATGAAAAGAAAATTAAACTAAATGGAATAACAGGCAGAAATAAATGCCGTCATACGTAAATTTTGCTTCCTTAGGAAAAGAAAGTCGATGTCACCATACATCATGTTAAAAATGTAACAAAATTAGAGAAATTTAACAGAACTATATTTCAAAATTGATGATGTGACGTCATGATGTGATGACGTCACAAAGGAGAATGCGCGACGTTACGCGGCAAAATCAGTAAAAAATACTTAAAATCACTTAAAAAGCATGAAATAAAAATAAAATTTATTTGTTTTACATATAAGATTGAAATATATTTCATTCGTGAACACCAGCTATTATATTTTCACTCGTGGCTACGCCACTCGTGAAAATATTGCATCTAGTGTTCACTCAGTGAAATTACATTTCAATTTTACATGCAAAACAAACAAATATCCTCTATATATCATCGATATAAAACTGGTAATTTCACTGTTTGAAACAGTGAAATTACCACTTTGATAATTTCATTGTTTTGAATTTAAGCCCCTTACGTTGTTTCAGTGAAATACCAGCGTGCACAGAACTGGGTACCAACTTAATGACGTGACGTCGTAAATGACGTCACGTTGTATTATTATTTGGCGCGCTTATCATTCAGTATTAGGTTAAATGTCTTTTTAAAACGTTTCTTTGCATATAATAAAAAGAAAATTTGTTAAGTTTAGTGTAAGATCGAAATATATTTCACCTTGTGTACACCAAAAGTTCATATTTCTTAATATACCTTTTGGTGCTCACACGGTGCTCACTCGGTGAAATATATTCCGATCTTACACTGAACTAAACAAATATCCTCTATATATTTACTGTAAACAAATTATATACATGTAACCTACGGACACCGCCCGGTAGGCACAATATTAGTTGAGTGTTTGCTGCGAATCAGGTGACACAGGTTCGATTCCCGGACGGTGAAGGTCACTTTCGTTATGATTGATCATAAAATCCTTTCTACAGTCATTCGTACTGTACCTGTGCTCAGACATGTACAGAAGTAATATCAGTTCCTTGTAAAAGTGAAGGCACTAGTACTGATATTAAAAAAACTCCTTCACAATCTGCCCAGAAACGATGTGGTGGCTAAACTGTGCTCTGGCGAATTTAAAGTGGCCTACGATCGTGATCTAGATGGTAAACGTAAAAATAAAATCATATCACCCTCAAACACATTTCGAAATATTTATGTTTTATTTCATAAATTAAATCTAACAGAAATAAACTCGTTTAAGATACATATGTATTCTATTTCAGAAATAAATTATCATGAAAACTATCTTGGAAATAACTATAAATAGAAATATCGAAATTACAAATTCACACATATTCAACACTTTGTGTAAACTACATGTATACAGTCTATTGGAACATCATTACACAGAAGACAAATTTGAGTCAGCAGTTACTGCACCATATAGTGACATGCTTTAACCATTTAATGAAAAGGAAAATCAGAATTTTTTAATGTTAAATCGTTTATTGTATCCTCTCGGGATAAATGCTAGAATAAAATATAGATTCACATCGCACATGTTAACTAGAACCTTGGACATAACATAATTTGTCCCAACAACAAGATAATGTTAATAATCAGTCCATTTCGCTGGAATGCATGGCCTCCTATTTGTGTCAAAATTAAATATCATGATATCACGCATCTCTGAAGTTTTTTGGGCTGTCATCTAATAATTAAAACATGTAGACCTAAATAAAACAGAAACTGGATAAACATGTTGAGTTGAAAAAGAAGTCATTTTCAAAAAAGAAGTCTTTTTCAAAAAAACTTAGAATTACAATGCATAAGAAGAAAATCACACCAAGTTGTTTTATGTTGACTGTATCATTTTCTATAGTGGTCATAAAACTAATACCACATTTTTGTCTTTGCTTGAAGCTAATTTATAGTTAGGACTCTCCGTTTCGGGTAAGAGAGTGCCGGAAAATTGTATGTTCGCGTCTCTAACCTCGTGTCAGGAAAATAGCCTTTACTCTGATGGAAAAGTTCCTCTGTCATAGTTTTGAGGGAGAAAGTGTCCTCATTTTGTTTCTTTTCAGCTTGAGCCAATGCCGCCTTTTTCTTTTTTAAGTTCAGCAGATTGCCGCAAAGTTTTCTCTGAGCTAGGTTTATTCTACTAATACTCTGGCTGCACACGGCCCTGTAGCCCTCCACTTTCTGCCGGAGGGCGAATTCCTCGCGTATATTAGCGTTCTTTGAAGCCCTAACAACGCTTGGTTTTTGGTTATCAACTACATCGACCACAAGCCCTTTAATAACTGGTGTCTGAAAAAAAATACACCTTAAAACGAATATTTTTGTAACAAAATCTCACAAGACTTTTAAAATACTGTAATTACAAAATGTGTTATTTGAAAATAAACAAACATAAAGAACAACAAAAACCGCATGGTTGATGATTGGACATCTCAACCTCATTTCAAACTTTTCTGGTGTATGATTTCCGGTGAATGTGCAGTCGCTATGGATATTCATGTTGGGTCTAAACTGTGGATCGTTTCTTAAATGTATTGAGGAGGCATCAAAGAAAGAAATACTTTTGCGTTCCTAAAGCTAAGACTTTTTTTCGAACATCTCCCAAAGATTTCATAATTGTCATATTAAAACATTATTTTACCTGCACTTCTTCTGTCCCTGTTAGGTACTTCAGACACACCTTCTTTGGTCTTTGTCTGTTACATCTCTTTGCAGAAAAGCCAGATCTACCGGACTGATAGACCGCTGATAAATGGTAAAAAGTTAAAACTGATCAATTCTTATTTTACTTCAAGCTCCGTTTCCGAATGGAAAAATCAAATGATTCTTATTCGGTGAGGTACTCATTAAGATATAAAGGACTTAACGGATATTGTATAAACACATACAACCACGAAATTGCTGAATTTGGGTCCTAACGACAATGTATGATTTACGTAACATTCCATTAATTCTAGATCTTTGATTAACATAAAAAAGCAGCAGTGCCACATATTTGAAATAAATGAATAATTTAAATGGAAATGTAAATGAATAAATAAATAAATAAATAAATACAAAATAGATAAAATACAATATTTACTCACAATAAGACTTTGGCGATGACAAGCCCGACGTTGCCGTCCGTATTGCTTGATTCTCAAATATGATGTCATCAAAGTCCTTCGTCACTATTGATGACGATTTTCTACTGCGAATGTTTCTGTCGTCTGCTACCGTTGTTCGAGGATTAACTAGCCAATGTAGAAAGTAATGTATTCATCATTCATGTAATTGTTTAGACCTTCCATTATGGACTAATCCACACTAATAAAGTCTACACTGCTTTTAGGAAATGAAAGAGAATTTGGGAAAAGATTGCGAATTTGGCACATGTGTACGACCATTTGAATGACTTGTACTTTTTGTACAGTGTGGCCATACCACGTGACTATGACGTCATTTTCGGCATCATTTCCAAGACAAATGTTGCTCGATTCGGAATTGAAAATAGCCGTAAATATTTTATTTCTGTACCAATTTCTTTGGGATATGCACCAGTCTACGGGGAAAAATATAAGCTTTCCACAGAATATTGGATCTTCGTCAGTTTATAAGCCGTTTTATCAAACACTTTGCATAACCTTGGAAGTTGCTTGTATTAGAGCGGGCTTCAGTTGCAAGCTCTTTCGTTTTCTGGCGTTATCTGGTCTACGCCATGATTAAAAGCCAGATTTAAATCAACCGCGAGTACGGAAGGCAAAACTCTACCTAAATATGTTCATATTTTTATTATGATTGACATAAATCTTACATTTTCCTTCAATTGTCAATTCTGGCACCTGTTCCAAGTCGAAAAAAGGACTACAGTTTAAAGCAGATTTTAGAACCCGTTGCAAATGCAAAGCAACATGCCTACCGTTCTCTTTCTATTATCATGTTAACCATGAAAAACATTTTATTTACTATTATACGATTTACATAAACACAAATGAATATTTAAATGATTTTTACTCGCTGCGCTATAAGTGATTTTAAAAGTCGTAAAAAGCATTTGTAAAGAATATAATCATTCTCTCTTTCACGGTAATGATTATGAAAAATCTATTTTAGTGTCATGAAGCAATACTTAACGTGGAATATTCAAAATAGAGAGAAAACAGAAACTCTAAATATCGCCAAAAACGGCCAAATTGAAAATGTTGCAGGCTCGGTTTGACTTAGCTAGCCTGTCCAATGAACGTGCACATTTAGGATCACTTCCATTTGTATACTGTGAAAAGGGAACTTTACGCCTCAACGCGGCAATTTTAAAGTCAAATGTTATTCTTTTGAAAAGAGTTATTTATACGTATAACCATATATACTCGTATATACTTGGTAAAGAACCTGTAGCAATGTTTTAGTATGATATATTCAGCTTTTTAACACAGTGGCACTCGTTGATAAAAATATTTTTACATCCTGTTTTCATACCCACGGTAACCGTTTTTCGTGAACTGGATATAACTTCGTTCACTTAGGAACACTAAACACTATTTATTTTATTATTGCATTTATTTCTGTTAATAAACTGCATATCTGACAAATTTAGTTAATTATATCAGTCAACCCAGCTTTATCAGAGAGCTCACTAATACACATTGTAATAAAGAGAGGAAGGGAACGGAATATTTATGGTTTGAAAACATTTAAATCGAGTAGAATGTTTTAACAATAATGTCTCTTTCAACTAAATAAAAACGATAGGGCTATTTGGGACTATTTCTTATCGATGTGGTCATTGGCTGTAAATGCATGGATTATTGCACGCGGCATGACATGCAGATGTCCTCAACAGGATTTTTGTAGCATTTTAAGATTTAAAAAGGACCACATATTAAAATCTAAAACATGATAAACATAATACATTTGCCAAATAAGTGAATTATCTGATATGTAAATAAAGAAGTAAGTCATTTGACAGTTGAAGTATAAAAATTGAATATACTCTTCAAAAGTAATCGTAATTTTACTTAGTTTATGTTAGCTATCAATTATTCAATGGACGCATCAGTGTCATATGAACCCCAGTTATAGATCTTGCCGGTGTTGCTATTACAGATCTTAATGTAAATATTCATATAATTATTGATAATCATTGTTAATTTATTTCCGTCTTTTTGAATGTTTTGTTTTGTAAAATCATTTATCTGTTTACTATTTTTTACTTTGTTTACTCCACATGGTCTCCATTCTCTCGCTCTTTATTGATGATGAAAGTGCTTATAGTTTAATTAGCATAAAATGTCAACGTCATGTTAATGCGCGTGGCAATTAGATTCTTGATTTTGATACTGATTAATGTGCATAGTACTTCAAATTGTGATTTCGTTTATCAAACTCTATAGAAATTTATAATACGGCAATTCCAAATATATACCTTTTAAAAGTCTCTCTTTTGACGACAGAAGAACCTATTCGTCACATTCACGTGTGTCAGTGTTTGTCAGTTACTCTTTACATAAAATAGAATGAAAAAAATTACCTTATAACTTTACAACACTCGCGTTAAAGTGTAACAATTTCCGTAGCATACAAAAGTTTTGTTTTGTTTTTTATTTTAACTCTTTCTCTCACTAAGAGCACATATATTTCTTATCAATTTCGCCATTGTGAAATAGAATAAAACACATTTTAACTACATAGGATAAGATGAGCAATACTTCAAACATCTTCAAAACGAAACCAAAAATATTATTTTTCGACAGGACTAAATCTACGTGTTGTGCACTATTGCGATACATGTAAGTGTAATTGCTTTAAGAAACATTAGTTTTTTTCCACAATCTCTATATGTGAAAGATCAACAATAAAAAACTAAATTGTAGAAAGAGTACGGTAGGCATGATGCTTTGCATTTACAACAGATTCTAAAATCAGCTTTAAACTGTAGTCCTTTTTTTCGACTTGGAACAGGTGCCAGAATTGACAATTGAAGAAAAATGTAAGATTTATGTCATTCATAATAAAAATATTAACATATTTAGGTAGAGTTTTGCCTTCCGTACTCCCGGTTGATGTAAACCTGACTTTTTGATCATGGCGTAGACCAGATAACGCCAGAAAACGAAAGAGCTTGCAACTGAAGCCCGCTCAAATACAAGCAACTTCCAAGGTTATGCAAAGTGTTTGATAAAACGGCTTATAAACTGATGACGATCCAATATTCTGTGGAAAGCTTATATTTTTCCCCGTAGATTGGTGCATATCCCAAAGAAATTGGCACAGAAATAAAATATTTACGGCTATTTTCAATTCCGAATCGAGCAACATTTGTCTTGGAAATGATGCCGAAAATGACGTCATAGTCACGTGGTATGGCCACACTGTGTAGTATTACAATTAAAATTTATCAGTTTAGACTCTTATATCTGTTTAGAAATGTTCCAAAGATAAGTTTGGAAAAAAGAATATGTAAACACTTTGTAAAGGAAGTAATAGGTCATGTGACATTATTCAGGTTGGATCTTAATTTCAATAAATTATCTAGTAAGTGTTTAGCCGAAAAATCTCCATACGCTATAATTCGATATAAATTAAAGCAGCATGCCTTCAGATTAATGCTAATTTTCACGATTTTTTTTGCAAAATGTATTTAAAAGTAAAATATTGTGAAGTGAACAATGAAAGTAATTAACACATTGTAAACGGCACTTACAATCAACGTAAATTTCCAAAAAGAGGTCAAAATATACATAAATGCCTCTTACTGCGTTAGTAACGCAATATAATTATAGTGATTGATACGGCAAAATCAGTCATTAATCGCACATAACATGTAAATAATTAATTAAATATTGAATCTTTTCACTTTTCTTAAGATCTTAATATCTTAATACATTTTCTAAAGATTGAATTTCTTGAAATATTTTGACTCATCTTGGAGGCGTGCAGCTTTAAGCATCATTAGAATGTATTTCATAAAACAAGAAAATCTATAGACATTTACTGACAACGACCAACTATTGATACTTTATCGTAATTTAAATACTGGAACTGAAGTAAAAAGCCTTTTAATAACCACTTGACCCTTATCACTTAGGGTCCGAATCCCATCTGCGACATAGTATTCTTTCAAGTGAGGAAGCTATCTAGCTAGCTTACGGAATCTACTCAGGTCTGAAATAATTCCCGGAATGGCACCTGAGGTCCCCTTCCATAAGTTAAGCTGAAAAGTCGCCATATGACCTATACTGTGATGGTGCAACGTTTAACCCGGCAACAACAACAAAGCAAAACAATAACAAGGAAACATCCCCCATAACACACCGAAACAAAAAACAAAAATCATAATTATAAATTATTAAACTGAAATTCTAGAGATGATTGCTCTTCTTCAAGATTCAAGATTCAAGATTTATTCAAAACCAAGGCATATAATATGCATAAGGTTATGATATATCAACAATATAATGAACAGTTATTCAAAAGTAATTAACAAAACATGTAAACATAAAATTATATAATAAGGAAATCAATTTGACTAACATATAATATATGACTAGACTCTACTTTTTGGACATGATTTGTCTTATACCGAAGTTATCTAAATTGTTTCTATGTAAATTTTTATACATTCATAAAGTTGAAAAATTAATGACTTACGGGAGAATGAGTTATTTAAATTTTGAAATAATAATTTTGCAGAATAATGCAAGTTTTAATAAAATTGGTCAAAGCTATTCATTAAAGATTCTAATTTATAAATATTAGGATGATTTGAGAATTTCAAATCAATAAACTTTTTACGAAGAGAGTTAAAAAAGTGACATTCAAATAAGTAATGGAATTCATCCCCAAGAGATTGTTTTGGACATAAATGACATATTCTTTGATTTCTTTCAATATGTAAATGTCTACCTTTCTCTATAGGTAAAAGATGGTTCATAGTTCTGAATTTACAAAGTATTCTACAAAGATTGAAAGGTAATATATCTAAGTATTTCTCAAAACAAAAATCTTTCTTATACACACGATCAAAGATATCTTTGTCAAGCTGTAAGATCCCGCTTCCATGAAAATTACTTCACATATCTGTAGGCTTAATTCCCGCTTTAATAGGTATTTTTTCATGTAGGAAAACTACCTATTTATAACTGTTGACTCCATTTAATAACCCATTGTAAATTAATATAAGCTTCAATAAATGAATAAAATTAGCCTTTATTAATGTAAGACGATGTTTTTGTTGTTGTTTTTTTAAACTAAAAATGTATTTTACCTGTTTCTTCACGATGTTCAGAGTCGTCAACTTGAGTTATATATTTATAACTTCTAGACTTTCTGTCAGAGGCACTTTTCTTCTCCTTCCTTACATTAGTCGATGACTCTTTGAGAAATTGTGTCATACTCCTTTTCAAAACAGCATGATCCTCTTCAGCTGTTCTAATAATGACGTCATAAAATTTTACATGCTTTTCGACATCCTCGTGTATGTTGTCTGTGTTTTCATTTTGACTTTCCACATCGAACTTCACGCGCCTTGCATTTCCTGATGCGTCTCGTCTTTGTTTCGATTCCGAGTCTACAAAAGAACATTTATTTCCGTGCAATGAAAGTGGCCGTGTCGAACAAGCGTTTAAACTGCTATTGTTGCACGGGATTTCATTAAGTTGATCATCAACGTCAGACTCTTGTGCTACTTTGATTGTTATATTCGATACCTTTTCCGGTTTCATTTCAATATTCAAACGTTCCTGTTCTGCGGATATCTTATTATCCCTCTGATCCGGCATGTTACGTAACCACTGTGCAACTGCGAAATTTTTAACATTTCGAGTTTTCGTTTTCTCTGGTAGTATATTCATCATTTTGCTTATCACAGTTCAACTTTGAACACTTGATATTAACACTTCTTTCCTTCCGACAAAAAGATTATTTCATGACTTCAATACGAATTTGGAATTTCCAAATTTTGGTTCCATCACAAGCATACGGTTGTAAAAGTCTACTATTTTAAAGATAAGTACCCCAAAACGGTAAAATTATTGTAGTTTGTCTATGTTTATCACGACTAAGCAGACACATTTCATACAGTGTGTAAGTGTTTATAACAAAAGTGGATATTGGAAGTATGAAATGTATACAATGGAGGTAATATCAACAAAAAAGAAAAAATGATAAAAGGAATATTAATATATTTTTTCTTTATTTTCAACACATCCGAGTTTTATTGGTAATATTTGAGTGACTTCGGTCATTTCTTTTAATGTCCTTTACCTGAAAAACCTATTGTTTCTCTCAAAATATCGGTTAATTACCTCCTTTTTTTTGCTCACGCACCCTAGTTTCATTCCTGGAGCATAATATGTACCTTTATATGTTGCGCATTAAATATACATCTACATGGTCTACAGTTTCTAGTATTCGCTTCGCACTGTACCACTGCTCTTCTATGTACTGAAGTAAGTGAGGTAAACTGCTTGGCAGCTTGCCCCGGAACGATGTGGTGGCTAAACTGTGCTCTGGTAAATTCAATGTGGCTTTTTGGCGTGATCCGGAGTGAAAACTACTAATACCACCACCACTACATATACATGTATACTAGTTATAAGTCTTATAGGTCTAACACGAGAGTCATTGATGGTGGGTCAATAGCGATTACCGATGTAGAGATGTGAACTAAACGATTCCGTATTTTGTACGTTCAGTTATAGTCTGTACAAAGGAATAAATGTAGACTAACATTGTTGAAAATATTAACTTTATGAAAAAATATATCCTCCAAAGTGATTTTATCGCTAATAAAATCTTTGGAGTTCGGATGTGAGGAATTATATCACGAGTGCGTTGCTTTAGTGATATAATGCTGCGCATCCGAGCGACAAAAAGTGATTTTGTAAAAAAATAAAATCATTGCTGGAGATTCTAACATGAAATAAATGAATTAATGATGCGTACATGATTATCAGGCTAGATAGTGCCTAATTTGTTTCCGTGCTAATTTTCAGCGACATTCACATGTCTAAATATATAAATCGTGACCTGAGATTTTATTGCATATTTACACACACTTAAGGAAAATATGGGTCCTGTATGACATCCTCTATAACTTACGTGACGCGGATTTCAAGTGACCAGAAACATATTCTGAAATACCTGATCTTGTTAAGAGCCGCCTGGTTAGCTCTAAACTAGCTCAGTAAGTAGAGCGTTGGACTGTGAATCAGTTCCTCGCGAAAGTGAAGACAACTGGTACTGGTAAACTGCTTGAGAATCTGCCCAAGAAAGACGCGATGGCTGAATTGTGTTCTGGTACAAACCCAATGTGGCTTACTGCCGTGTTACGGAGTGAAAACTACCAGCACCACCACGTGTAAAGTTACGTCATAATCGGAGTTTAGCATGAAAGCCGGACTTTTTTGCATATCAGACAGGATTATCTACTGTGGTAAACCACCTGCATTTTTTTTCTTTTTTTTTTTTTTTTTCTTTTTTTTTTTTTTCGATTTCCGGTGTTGGGAAAGATGGCGGTTTTTTGTTTACCGGAGAAAAATCAATGATAAAAAGTTAGT
This sequence comes from Ruditapes philippinarum, assembly GCF_026571515.1. Taxonomy (NCBI): domain Eukaryota; kingdom Metazoa; phylum Mollusca; class Bivalvia; order Venerida; family Veneridae; genus Ruditapes; species Ruditapes philippinarum. Next base: position 46,522 of record NW_026854954.1, read on the forward strand.
TTTAGAGTAAGTTTTACGTTCTATACATTAAGCATTATGATTCAACGGAAGAAACCAAAAGTGATAGAAAGTATTAAAGTTTAAAATTAAATTGATAAAAAACACACAAAAAAAACAACGAAAAACAACAACAAAAAACTTATGTCTTTGACGGTCGGATCACAGTGGATTTTTGTACTGATATGGGGAAGTACATTTGTAACTGGTGCGTGGCTTCGCCAATTTCGACCATCAAATATTGGCGAGGTCTTCCAGTTGATTTTACTGACCAACAAGCATGCATGTAGTTTTATAAGGGTAAATAGTTGCATTCAGTATTCCTGCAAATTTTGAAGTACTTATATAATTAGTCACGGACTGTTTCCTCGCAATAAAACTTTCCTCTGATTCAAATTCAAAAATAAGAAAAAAGCGTTGAATTATGTTGCAAAATTATTTTCATTCGATTTAGTTTTCATGTTGAATTATACGAGTAGATATATGTTGCTTTGAAAAGATGCTTGTTTATAACATCCAGAAAGATCACGCTTTAGATTTCATTTCTTCTGATTATATATGTTTACTTACTGGATAACACCTGTGCAATTATGCGCGCTTAGCCACAGAGTACACTTATTATTTACGTAAACATAAAAATACCACGTGGTTTACCGCATTAGCACTTTCAGTGCTTTGATTTCAGTTGTTGTTTATAAGCGAAGACCTAAACGAAGTACGTAGGCCCACTTTTCATCCCGTTGGTGTTGGAAAATTGATTCGGAAATCCTTCATAGGGGAAAGACCTCAGCAGAGCAACCATCCTTCACTGTTTACTGAATATTAATGAGATTCACATGCGTATGGTTTATTGATCTTGGAATTCTAAAGTGTTGATATTACAAAAAGTTGAATGGACACGTTGGCCAAGTGCTAAGTGGTGCTAATAACTAAAACGTGCCCATGTGCTTATTGTTTTTCAGGAGAACGGTTTGACTTCCTGTAAAATATACAGGAAGAACTGAAAATAAGTAAGATTTTCATTAGTCATTTCAAATTTACAAACTGAAATCAGGGAATCTTATTGGCCATTCTAAAATTAGTAGATTAATTAAAGGATCTTTCTGAAACTCATTGACGCCAAAATCCCTAAATAATCTAAGGGAGTTTCGGAAATAAACTTTCTAGTATTAAGCTCATTCAACAAAATAACTTAATTACTGAGTCATAAATGACATTTTTTAAAGTTTTGTCCAAAATAACGAGACAACCAGTAACCAATAACCCAAACACATGTGCATAATTAAAAATACCAAAAGGCACCAATTAAAAAACCCGATTTATTTCTAATACACTTTGTAGTTTATGTGTTCATGATAATATAATGATTATAAATGTGTTCAATTTATATGAATTTCATTTTTTCCATATATCTTTGCACACTGATGAAGCATATACGTTAGTGTGTAAGGTACATTTACCGAAAAACGACAGTTGGTGGACAGTTTCATTCAGAAACGCCACCATAATAATTATTATAATGATCTCTAACTCCATAGTTTACCATTTTTAGAAAAACGCATTCAAACATTTAAGATCGATTTCTGTAGTTGTCCTTGGTCGATTAAAAAAAAATTAGGTACAGAATATTCAGGATGATATGTACAGTAAGTATATTGAAAGCATGTTTGATCCTTCGATTACTGATTTAGATCTATTTACAATTTAAATTTGGACATAGCTCAATTTTGTTAAATGTTGCTCACTATTTATAGTACGGTAACTAGATTATACTACATTATACTGGAAATATCATAGTCTGAAACAAAGATAGCAGGATAAACCTCAATCTGGAATTAAGAAAACATATTTTACTGTATGGATTGCCACAACTCTAAAACAAACCTGAGTCTAATGCTAACAACCTCTTGAATAACTATGGAGATAGCACAAACTGTGATTGAGAAACTTTTTAACGGGGACTCAAATCGCTTCATAAAAGGACATGAGGAGATAGCTCTCTCTGAGACGAATACAACCGTATGAAAAACTCAAAATGTTCTAAATGGTGGTTAGCTCACTATAGGACTAAGGCGACGATATCATTTTCTAGATCTATCTTTTAAATGCTATGTTAATTGTATCAAGTCAAAAGTTTGTTGCTGTTTTTTTTTTATTTTTTTATTTTGTTTTTCCCAAAAGAATTTTAAAAAGAATGAAGGTTACTTGCAATCTTTCGGATTTGAAGCGTCTCTTGGTATTTCCGTGGGTATCCGGTATACAAGGATTTAGGATGTAGGCAAAACGTTATTTAATTATTATTTGAGTTTGTGTGATTTCATTTTATGAAACAACGATATTTATTGATCATTTATGATTAAATTTAAAACGGCATTCATTATCTGAAAACGATATATGTGAGGGTAAAAATGAATGAAAGCGAACAATTCGAGAACGAATCAAATGATTGTTGTTGTAAATTTTTGTTTTTTGTTTTTGTGATGACGTCTTAAAAGTACGAAAGTCGATTCATTTCCGATACGTAAATATACAAAAAAATATGTTTTGGTAAAATAATCTTTATTAACAAATATATATACATTTTTCCTCAGTTAAGATCGTTATATCATTTATATGAAAATATATAACAATAACACATAACGATAGAGAAACATGCATCAATGACTCATAAAACCTTTGGCCAAAGAGTCAATGACTCGTGAGATTCAGAACCTACGTACAGAACTGATAATATAAACAACATTCTGGGATATTTTTTTGTTATGGGCCAGAATCTCGCTTCTACGTCGTTGTTGAACCAGAGAGCCCTGCATGACAGTGTAGTCATGAATCCATGAATCCAAGCAGCTAGGTCGGCTACCAGAACTCTCCAGAGCTGTAAGCCATGTAATGGATTCCAGCCCACTGCGTAGTCCCTGGAAATGAGCAAGCAGACAGCTTAGCCAAATTAGGTGCCAAAAGAGACCAACCACAGAACACCGTAAGGCATGAGGAGAAAGTTACGCTGATAAAGGCACTGATGAAGCCAAAGACAGCACAAGATGATTACCATCTGCTTACCCGAGCTGAACAGGTAGCGCTTGTCAGGCTACGCACTGGCCACAACAGGCTGAACGCACACATGCATGATAAGCTAAAGCTGTCCAAATCACCTCTATGCTCCTGTGCCTTGGAAAATCAAACGGCAGAACATTTATTACAAAGATGCCCACATTTAGAGCAGTTGCGAAGGAAAGTGTGGCCAGCAAGCACCCCACTGGAGGAGAAACTCTACGGGAACCTTGAGGCCCTCCGGAAGACTGCACATTTCATCGCTGTGGCTGGGGTGACGTTGTAGAAGGGCGAACGACAAGAAGAAAGAAGAAGAAGAAGAGCCCTGCATAACTTTCAATAGGCGACTTCAAGAACTTGACGGAGATTGCCGAGTTGTTACGATTGCATAACCGTTTGAACTGAAGGCACGCTATGCCTCAGAAACGAGTTTTTATTTCTTTAGAATGGTCAAAAATGAATTTGTTGAATGTTTAGATAATGATTTTAGAGCAAGTTATAATTGATTTTTACCTGAACAAGTAGCGAAAAATGTAAAATAATGTGTCAGCACCATTTTTTTTTTGTCTGCTGCTTTTTGGCAGATTGTACAGTTATAGTGATATAGTATTTTGTATGAAAGTCAAAATACTATTTTCTTTACATTTTGCAACTTTAATGACACATTATTTTTGCCATTTTTGAAAGACATTATATTACTATTATTTTGCATGTCAATTACCTGACGTTTTCAAACATTATTTTAAATCACGCTGCATTTTGTAATATTTTAATGTAAAGTTCTAATGTGATTTAAGGTTTTACCTTAATATACACCATCGTGAATAACAAGAATTGCAAAATTATTTAAAAAATCAAACAACCAAAACACTGGAACTTTTTTAGCCAATTATTGATATAATGTCAGAAGAAAGTTAATATTTAATGTATATCATCATAATTTGTCACGAGACCGTATTAAACTGTTTCTTTAATATATAGATCACAGTTTATAACACAGCGTTCATCAATTCTTATACAAATACGGTCAAAATTATTGGCATTTTAGCAGTGCTTTGCACGTTTGTTCTAATATTCAAATTAAGACGGGCAATTTCCCATAGATTTCAGTCCAGCTTGAAGGAACTTGTTCGGAAACGAAAATACTAGATACCCCCGATATAAACTTGATTACCTAAATGTACCGTTCATTTATAAATGCGCCCCGTATCTCTGACGGATTATTAAATAAAGTTTAAAACGAACACGGTACGGCACGGAGTTCAGAGTGGAATACGAGTTTCAAGTTGTTACAAAGGCAGTATGTATGTAAACTTGTTATTATTATTTATTATTACTATTATTATTATTATTATTTATTATTATTATTATTATAATATCTATTATTATTATTATATCTATTATTGTTTATTATTGTTATTATTATAATAATAATTATCATAAATTTTATTATTGATAATAATAATACAATAATAATAATAATAGTAATAATAATAATAATTATTATTATTAGTGTTGTTGTTGTTGTAGTTATTTTCATAATAATTAACATCAATATTTTTATTATTATTATTATTATTATTATTATTATTATTATCATTATATTACCATTTACCATTAATGGCATATTTTGTAAATGGTTAAGAATTTGATGATGATGATGATGATGATGATGATGATGATGATGATGATGATGATGATGATGATGATGAATCAGATTACTCTATTTATAATAAATTAGATTTAAAATGCACACAAGCCAATAAGGATAGTATAGTATATATTTTATAAAGAAATAAATGATATATTTGGATAAATTATTTTTGTTATCATTATTATCATTTAGCGTTAATTTCTTATTAACAAATCAGCAATACTGGAAAAGAAATCTAAACTTTTCCAACTGAATTCACTACAAGATATTTATCTATTAATTTTGTTTTGTACGTTTAATTAAATATGAAACATTTTGTTATTGTATATGAAGAATATATGAAGAATTATCGTTGATCTTCCCTCGTGTTTTTTATATAATATAACCTTTTACTATTTTTTTTATACTAGAAATATGGATTTTTGGAGCAAAATGTGCTTAAAAACATAGAAAAATAACTATAATATCACAGGTTCTTATATATACAGTCACCACTGTCTTTCTGAGCAGACCTGATTTGGAAGATGGTGACTACAGATTTTATTGTAAATATTCAGAGAGGAAAATAAAATACGGGTCGTTCTTGTTAGGCTCCATCACGATGGACTCTATTCGAAGGTTTTATTGTACATCACTTGCAGTACAGTATAAACGGAGCACGAACAACAATAATAATAATAATAATAATAATGATTGGTTATTCACATTATTTCAAAGTTTTCCCTATCTGTTTCTATGTTATAAGTAAATGTAAATAAATTTTATACATCACTTATTATATACGCATCAAAAGCTATGAAACAACGTTGAAAATTCTCGTACTTGCACTGTACTACGTGTGATCTAGGATTTAAATAACGTATACATTGACAGCGTTAACGTAACGTGTCTCTCGTATATGTATACCTCCAACGTCGTGGTTACATAATTAAATTTAAATTTCATTAAATATGGATTACGCATTTATACAAATTTGTAAGGAGTTAATGAATTATGATTGATTTAATTATGGTATTTTGTGAAAGCTTTTATGTTTTATAATGTATTCGAACGTTGCACTATACACTTATGACATTTCATTACATTTGCATTTTGATTTATGTGAAGGTTAAACGTTTCAGATCGATTTAGAAAGCATGTGAAAAAATACAAAGTTTCTCTGATATATTTAACAATAATATTTCGTAACAAACTCGCCTTTTGGAAAATAATACAAAAGTCGTTTTCACATTATTATTGTATATGCCTTATGCTTGTACCTGTAACAATTAACGATTCATTTCTTCACAACTTATTAAAACTTATGTACAGCGAAATTGTTTAAAATAAATTTCTAATGCGTTGAGGGATGTTAGGGCTTGCTTGCAACATGTTACATTTTAAACTTTTACAACATATATAAAGCCACAGTCCATTTGTTAAAGGATTTGACTGTGACTCTGGTTATCCCTTCTCTGGCATTCTGTTCCAAAAATGTGAAACTATAACAGGACATCAAAAATAAATTAAATTGAGCCGCGCCATGACAAAACCAACATAATGCGTTTGCGACCAGCATGGCTCCAGACCAGCCTGCGCATCCGCGCAGTCTGATCAGGATCCATGCTGTTCGCTATCAGTTTCTCTACTTGTAATAGAGTTGGTAAGCGAACAGCATGGATCCTGATCAGACTATGTTGGTTTTGTCGTGACACGGCTCAAATGTATTTGACTCATAAACATGAAAGCATTATTGAGCCACAATGGGCCTTCATTTTAACTCATCTGTATAAAAGTGTTCAAAAAATATAAAATGTCGAAATGAAAATAAAAAAAGCCTTAAGTTATTTGAATTGAATTAAAAAGACAATGCCTTAGAACTATTACAAACCGACGTACGATAATGATAATGATGATGGTGATGATAATGATGATGGTGATGATGATGATGATGATGATGAGTTATGAGTACGCTCCTGTTATTGTTTTTTTTTCTGCTGAAGTTATGAGTAAGCTCCTGTTATTGTTTTTTTTCTGCATTAGCTCCAGTCCTTTCTGATTTAAAAAAAAAGACTATGTTTTTATCGCATGCTGACAATCTATACAGTAATTTGTCTCGGAAAACAACATGATTATATATAACACGTTGTTATATATCATTTATTCGTATACTTAAAACTATAATCTTATTTCTTTTTACAGAAGATGTACCAAGAAAATCTTACTTTGCCGGCGTTAACTTCAGTAATTGAATGTGATTTGGGTGCTAGTGAAGCTTCATCAAACTCAGAACTTACACAAGAAATTAAATCATCATCAATCCAAGAGATCTGTAAAGATGGACATGCGTCCAAACCAAAGAAAAGAAAAATAGATACAACAAAAAACATTAACATTTCAAACAGTGATTCAAATATAGAGAGTGATTCGAAATCGCCTGGTTTGTCCTATATTGCACTCATTTCAATGGCTATTCAATCGTCTGGAGCAAAGAAAATGCTTTTGTCCGAGATATACCATTGGATTGCGGAACACTTCCCTTATTATCAAATGAAAGACAAGAGCTGGCGTAATAGCATTAGACATAATTTAAGTTTAAACGAGTGCTTCGTGAAAAGTGGCAGAAGTGAAAACGGAAAGGGGAACTACTGGTCCATACATCCAGCTAATATAGATGACTTCTCAAAAGGCGATTACCGGCGGCGGCGGGCCCGTCGGCAAGTGAGGAAATGTGATGAAGATTTACAACGGTTGTGCTCTAACAGCCCCGAGGTTGCTAAACCACCAACCCCGTCGGCTGAAAACTGTTGCCATGATGGATATGTACCTATGATTTCAACGATAGTTCCGTCTAATTTCCTTTCTACAATGGGCGTTGAGCAGGTGAAATCATTTGATTTTTGGTACCCAAATACTTGTACCCAGTCTGAAGACTGCAAGAAACAAGGGCAGCGCTTGTCCAGCTCAGAATACAAAGACTCAGCTAAAACAGAAATGACGTATCCCGGTACAAGTTTACCGTATTACGGGCGTTGTTTCAGTCGTGATAACTGTAGCATGACGTCGCCACCTGCAGAGTCAACGGTGAACGTGAATGTTAACGTAAATGTGTGTGGTAATACGGAAACTAATCGACCGGAGTGTTATCCCTATGTAGAACGTCATTTCAATGCTTTGCCACCTCAAACATACGGACAATACTGGCAAGAATCGTACGAACAGCCTCCATATTTCGGTCAATAACAAGAAAAAAAATCCAGTTTAAAGATGCATCCACTCGATCCCTCCAGATGAACCAAAATATGTCCAGAAAATAAAACTTGGGAAAAAAAGTACTGAGATTTTAAGAAAAGTAAATAGATCAAGATATAAGTAATAATTTCTATGTTATGTGCGATTTATGATCGATTTTGCAGTATTTTTCATCATATTTCTATTGTGTTACTAACGTTACAGACTTTCCAAAACCGATTTTACCTTTATGCCGAATTCATGTTAAGCAGTCTTTATTTATAACTATTAAAAAAAATGTAAATCAATAATATATTTGTGACACGATATTTATTTGTTTTTATAATATGTACAATAAAATACTGGAATACGTTTCACGTTCTTTTTTCTCTTTTTTTCTTTCTTTAAATAACCTTACCTTATCAATATTTGTGCTTGTATAAAAAGAAAAATTCAAAGACAAAGAAAACAATAATGTAAACAAAATAAGCAATAGGGATTGTCAATAAAAGAAGAAGAGCTAAATTCCTTTCCCTTTATTAGGAATTAAGTCTGAGGCATCTAACACCCACCCCCACCTACATGCTGGAACTCATTTAGTCGCCTCTTACTATCACGCAGGCATAAACGGTGGCTGCAATTCTGATGCCTCGACCCTTAAAGGCAACCCCTCAGCCACAAGGGGAAATGATAATTGTAACATGTACTTTAATTCTGGTATATTTTTATTTCTGTTTATTGTAAGGTATTTATTTAGATGACTGTTTTTGACTTATCTAAGAAGCAGTTTAAGGTAAAACTAATCTTTATCAATGTAAATGTTTGTTTTTTACGGTGGCTGTTACGTTGTTACTGTTTTTCAATTACAAATATTACAAATAAAAAATTAAAATTACAAATATTTTATTTTATTTTACCATATTTTTTTCATTTCATGTGTCTTTAGTTTTTAAAGTTTATATATAATTCTTTTAGGCTCAATAAATATTTTTAATTTGTAAAAAGAAAGTTTAATACATTAATACTGTGCAATAATGAGACATAAATAAAAATAAAATGCTATTGTTAACTTATTTCAAGAAGCAATTCTAAAAAGAAACGGTGATAGTGAGGAACCCCGCACGCGTTGATTTGTGATCGTAAAATATTTTGCTAGGAACAACAAACGTGATCAGTTACTGAAAAACAACAGAACGATTTTTAGATATTATTCCAAAAAATAAAGTTCGAATGTTTTGGAATTTTCAGCATTTGGTGTACATAATATCTTATAAGCAGAAAGACAATCAAATAATTCCATGATAAACACCAATGTCCATATTATTTAAATACTGTATTTTATGTTGTTGTAGATGTGGCATTTTCCGATTAAAGGCCCACTATGCCCAAGACATTTTTTATTTTTAGTTCTCATAAGCTTTTTATATTTTGGTTTTGTTGCCTTTTGGTAATGAGTATAGTTATAGTGATTTCGTATTTTATATGGAAGTCAAAATACTAATTTGTTTACATTTTGTTTCAAATAATTTTTACATTCAGTGCTATTTTCTTCATTTGATAAGTATCTAACATGCTCTAAAACCATAGTTTAAACGTTATAAAACTCGTGTTTGTTTATAAAACAGGAAAAATGTTTCATTATTGAAGTATTATGTGCCAAAACAAAATTGTTCTATCATGAGAAAGGTATAGAGTTGAGTATACAAAATCATAATACTTGGTTCAAACTACTATCGGAGAGACTTTATTATTAAGTTTGAGTAGCAAGGGATCTGACCAGTGACCCCAGGGACCTTAGTCTCTTTCTATTTCGGTTTATTTATACTCGGCGCCGGAAATTCCATATGTCCGGGAATTTAGCATCCTTGCCGGTCCACTAAGGTAGTCTCATCGGGGACGTCTTTGTCAAGCTGAATCTTCCTGTAGCCCATTCTTCGTTCGTTGGTGGTAGAGGAGTACGACAATACTGGCCAGGCATCATGTTCCATACTGACGATAACAAAAACGGCTCTCATTAGCGCCAACCCTCCAGAGTTAGTCACGACAGGTCAACCAATCACCTCTGGTACTTAAGATGACTTGACCTTGACCTGCCGTGTGCCTTCTCCGCGACGTGCACGCCTCTGGAGGGATTTGGAGAAGAGGGACCTTAGTCAGACAATGTAACTACTTATTCACTTGTCCAGTATTGTTGCGAGAACTTTCAAGAATCAACAGGAAGTAGGAATGGCCACGAGTGCGTCAGATATATGGAAGACGTCAATGTTGTTTTGGGTTTTACGTCGCATGTCAATGTTGTAAATTAGTGCGATGTCCGCTGAACTCCCATTTTATGTAATTCTAAATACATGTTTTATTCGTTTCATAACCTCGTTTAACTTTTTTTACCATCGAGGCCCATAAGCGGGAACCCGATTTATTTTGTTCATACACATACGCGCGCGCACACACATAGGTAAAGATATTCCTCTATGGTAATTCAGATAGTAATTTATTTCAATATTGTGAGTTCATTTAAGTTTCAGAAGACAAGAGTCTCGTATGGGGTCCCCATCTGTTACAGTAAATTAACCATAATTATTGAAGAGTATTCGATTTACTTTTCAATGTTATAATAAGAAATTAAGATAAAGTCGCCAAATCACTAAATTAAATAGCGTAAAAAAATCTCGAAGGAAAAATTCCAGTTCATCATGCCAAAACCCTTCCCTGTGAAGGAAAGATTAATTATTAATTAACCTATGCCAATTGTTGTCAGTTATACTTACGGACCTTACCTTTTACATGTACGTGTATTTACAAAAGTTACATGAAACTCTTATTTACTAACAATGTCACATGATTCAAGGGCGCGAAGAAAAATTAACAGTTTTTACTTCACAAATCTATAAAGCTATCATACGAACCGGGATATATTATCATCACTTCATCTGAGCTTTAAAATTATCACGTTAGCGCAGGGTCTGTATATACATGTAAATTAACAAATCGTGTCGGATTCTTTATTTAAAGTTCGTTAGTCCCATCAAATATTCTCGCTTCCGAGGCTTGAACGTCGCGGAGAAGGCACAAGTCAAGGTCAAGTCGTCTCAAGTACCAGAGACGATTGGTTGACATCAGAGCTGCATCAGTACTAAGGGTGTAGTACTTAAGTACCAGTACCAGTACTTGGCAAATTATGCAGTACCATTACCAGTACCAGTACTAGATTTTAGCTCGGTACTGCAGTACCAGTACTTTTTTTGGTGAAGTAATTAAGTATCAGTACCATTACTTTTATATATTCATCAAAGTTTGAATAAATACAGTGTCAAACAAATAATTGCAAATATTATTCAGCAAAGAAATAAAATCATAATTTACTTTAAAGTTAACATAACATATTTACAACTTAATAGTTTTAACATACTTTTTACAAACAATATTTTCAACATATATTCATGTCATATCTAATTGTTTAATAACCAGTCAGCTGTATAAATACAATTAAAACACAACAGTCTTTTGTTGCCTTTCACACCTTCACACCTCTGTTCAATTTATACCAAAGTAAATAACAACTTTTTATGGTGCTAACAATATCACTTTTTTCACTTGAAATGGGATTATTTAATTATAATTTAAATATCGATGGCTATTATACTGAACACTTATATGGTAACAAATCTATAAATTCTAGAAAAGGGAGACACTCTGGTGGGATTTCTGTTTATCATAAATGTAGTTTGAAATACAAAATTAGTATTACTAGCAAAAATCAAAGTGGTATATGCTGGTTAAAAATTTGTAAATCTATTATTACTTGTGATACAGACGTTTATCTTTGCAAACTTGCGAAATAACTAGTCATCTTTAATGCAGATACATATATTATATTATTGTGCTCTTCTGTAAACCATGTCTTTGTATAAAAAATTGTATTGCTTTGGAACATGTTGTTTTAATGCAATAAAATATTTGTAGTTGTAGTTGTAATTTAGAATAGAAGAAATTAATAAGTGTTTATTTTGCTCTTTTACTAGTAATCTTAATTTAATTTTTACTTAAAGTCTTTGGTGCTTTTTATGATGTATACTCTGTTAACATTTGAATGAATATTGCAGCAAATTATCTTTAGATTTGATAACTTACTTTTTCACAAAAATAACATGTAGTTAATGTAATTTACAGCTTTATTTTATGAGAAAAATTGATGCTATTTTTAATTTCTATCAAAACCAAAAGTACTGGGTAATGCAGTAGCAGTACCACTTTTTAAGACAGTAATGCAGTACCAGTACCAGTACTAGCAAAATTTTGTAAGAGTAATTCAGTATCAGTACCAGTACTTGCAAAATCGCTGCAGTACGTACTGCAGTACCAGTACCAGTACCAGTAATGCAGCTCTGGTTGACATGCCATGACCAACTCGGGAGGGTGGCGCTAAAAAGAGCCGTTTTATGTTTGCTGCATGTTTGCTGCCGTCACGGTACATGGTGCCTTGCCAGTATTGTCCTCCCTCCAACGAACCAAGAACAAGTTAAGGAAGATCGGCATGAAAAAGACGTCCACGATGTGATATCTACAGTGGACCAGCATGGACGCTGAGATCTCGGACGTATGGAATTTCCGGCGCCGAGCTCAAATAAGACTAAAATCATCACCCATCAAATATTTAGTGCAACATACGATTTTGTTGTCAGCTTGCCATTTAATCATGATAGAAATTTGCTCTCCAAATATGGAGGAAATAAAAGTATATATATCTATAGCACATTTATGTTCATTGTCCAATTTTAAAGTTTGAATATCGTAATTTGGAAAAGAAACTTACTGGCGTAATATCCCAGTAGATTTTTTACGTCATTAACATCGACCTTTTAGAAACGATACCTCCTTTTGTCCATTTATCATGAAAGTAACCAGAATCTAAAGTGACATTTAAATTTCATAAACATGAGAAGTACGAGAAGTACGTAATAGTTATAGTACATGAAACGAGTTAGTTACGAGGATATAACGCTGGCTGGGGCGACATCAATGGGTGTTTCTGCTAAAAAATGGCGAGGCCGTTAGGCCGAGACAATTTTTTTTGCAGAAACATCCCGAGATGTCGCCCCAGCCAGTGTTATACCCCCGTAACTAACGAGTTTCATATACTATAACTGTTTTATCGCAATGACATAATGTTTTCTTTTTTTGTAATAGAAACAAATAAATGAATAAATCGTTAGCTACATTACAGCTTTTTATGATAAGGCAGTTTTTTCAAGTTGTTTTCGCTGCCGCCAAAAAAAAAATACAAAAGACATCCAATGTTAGAGGCGGATTGTAAACTGTTACCAAGATCGATTCAAGATAAAAAGGCTTTTTTCAGTGGAAATAACATAACAAGAATAATTGATGTACCTTTTTACAGACTCGTTAAGATTAGATATTAGTACTTTCTATAAGGTACTCATTCTTAAGACAATCAATTTCCATGGCATTTTCTCTCTTCTAAACATGGTGCTGATTTGATTGATCGATATAATATCGATAGATATATCAAACATTGAAATCGTGTTAGTTACAAAACTTTGTCACTTCCGGGTTTATACATTACGCCACATCATTCGTAATTAGCTCGGAGAAAACACTGTTTAAACTTTTCTTTTATAAATGATTTTTATATAAGCTCGAATGCGAAACAAATTCTTGCAACTTATAATTAGAGCATATCATTTTTTTTTAATTTGCCCTTTGAAGGACATATACAAACATATTTCTTTCAAAGAAGCCTCTCTGGAGGTCTTATTTTTTCAAAATTCAAACAACAACTTTGTAAACTGCACGTAGCAGATCAATAGCTTTATACACGTTCTGGAAATGTGGACAAAATTATTGACAATGCCAATGTGATGATATAACATCGTAATACTCAAGTACATGTACATGTATCTAAAATGTGATATAATGCTCTGTTTACAAAATTCAGACATTCCCAGCTTATAATCTGCTGTGAACGTTGTCTTTGAGACAAACGGGCTTGGCGTTCTTCTTGTATTTTTCAAAACAAGTCACTATCATAACGAATTTATTTACTTAATGACACACACAAACGCTCGCATACAAAAATAATGCAACTTAGGTATTCAGATTTTCTACCCTGTCGATATTGAACATTAAGTAAAATGGCGTAAAGTTTCTAGAACCGTATGTAAGATGCGGCCGACCGTACTAATTTTCAATGTCGGAATAAAGAATAAGTCCACATTCAATTAATACGTTTCTATTCACTGTTAGTTTGAATGATTTGATTAATCTTCAAAGAAGAATAGATATTTAGATATGAAAACAACAACAACAACAAAAACATTAAATAAGAAAAAAAATGTTATTTGGCGTATCTTTAAGGAGGAGAATATCCACCACTTTATTGAAAATGCACCGTGACATTACAAGAAATGTTTCCTATTGGCATACTTAAATTTCTATTCGAAATCTTTGTTGTTTTCATGTTGAAGTTCTTTTAATGTCATATTCCTATAACAACAACAACAACAATAATGATAATAATAATCGTATAAAGGTAACTTGTGTTAAAGGCACATTATGCTTCATAAATCCATATATTTTTTTTATCTTAATAAGTGCCAAATATGTGTTTAATAAAGTATTAATAATGTTAAAAATCATATTATATGTTTAACAAATGGAGAATGTGACACTGAACGTGCAGTTATGTGTAGTAAAGGTAGCAAAATGTAAACAAAGAAGTATTTTGAACTCAATACAAATACCAACTCCGACAATTTTAACAATTGCAAAGTGAGCAAAAAAAAGCGTATATAGCAAATGAGATTTTGTTGTTGTTGTTGTTGATGCAAAAAAAGTTTTTGAGAAATAAAATTGATAGTATTTCTGAGGCACAATGGGCCTTTAAGTAGCAGGTATACATATCTTATATGTTCAGAACAGTTATAAAATATATGTTCTGTTCTGTTCTTATATGTATTGTGACATTATTTTATTGTTGAATATCAAAAAGATGGTTTCCTTACTGAAACATAACTTTACGAATATGAGCCGTATCACGACAAAACCAACATGATAACCAACATAATGGGTTTGCGACCAGCATGGATCGAGACCAGCCTGCGCATCCGCGCAGTCTGATCAGGATCCATGCTGTTCGCTATCAGTTTCTCTACATGTAATAGGGTTGGTAAGCGAACAACATGGATCCTGCATGTCTCCGCGCAGTCTGGTCTGGATCCATGCTGGTCGCAAACCCATTATGTTGGTTTTGTCGTGACGCGGCTCATATTATTACATTGATTTTAATATTCATGATATATATTGACGCACGAGGTGTTTTATGAAAAATGTTTTATTAAACGAAAATAAAATGGTATTCTTATAAATATACTTAACAATATATATATATATAGTCAATTCAACTCAAATGGACCATCAAAACAATGACCATAATGTCACTTTAAAAAAAATATTTTGTAACTTTTTTATGTTAAGTTATGAATATTTTGTTGCTGTACATGATGTTATATTATACAATGGAAATAATGATTAAGAAAAGAATTAGATCACGTTTTTCAGATCATAAAGTAACTTATTTCTTTCAGAAAAGTTTTTTGCAATAGATGGGGTTCCACATTTCGTGGACCCGATGCGAAAAGAAGGGGGAAAAAACTGTAAAAGCATAGTGTTGAAAGAAAAAGATATTTTTTTTATATCATCTGCGGAATTCATTTTTTAAATAGAACACCGGAACAGACTTAAATGTCACCAGATAAATTGATATATCTAAGGAGTTTTCTACTATATATGATTAAATGATTAAATAATAAATATAGGAAAAAAGATGTATTTATATCACGTGTGATTGATTTTTCTATCTGACCGTAATATGGCAATATAAAACTGCGTCAAACATTTACAAACTCTTTTGTGATTTAATGAAACACCGAGACTATCATAATTTGTTTGGGCAGACAATGGGATTCGAAAATTGGGTAGTGACAGGTAAAATATTGCTCACCTATGTTGTTCACAGTTTCGACAATATTTACAAATGATGCCAATAAACCGTTTTCACGGATGTACTATTATTTTTGCGCTTTTTTTTTTACTATTTTCTTCTTCTTTTTCCCTTTTCCTTTTGAAAATGAGGGGGGGGGGGAGATCTTTTTTTGCATCTCTGAAAAACCAAATTATAACTGCATCATTTAAATGAAACATATGGTTTATTTTTACCTATTTGAATTGCAAGTATATAGTCTTCTGGGTGTATTGAATAATTCGTCTAATAGTGGTTGGTATAATGTATAAGCTGGGTTTTAATAAAGGCTTAAACCTTGTTCAACCAGTCAAGAATCCGATCCCTAAACTACCTACAGTACTGTGACCATCAAAGTCGTGCTCGAACGCGATAGTGGCTGAAATTTCTCGTCTCAGTGTGCTGCATTAAAGTTTTAATTAAATAACAGAACAGTACAAAAAGTTTATTTAGTATAATGCATTGTACAGCATACACCCATACAAACAAAAGGGATGAATGAATGAATGAATGAATGAATGAATGAATGAATGAATGAATGAATGATTGAATGAATGAATGAATGAATGAATGAATGAATGAATGAATGAACGAACGAATGAATGAATGAATGAATGAACAAGTTAGTAGTTATTAATAGTTATTACACCAATTTTAACATTCAGATCTTTTAAATAATTTGATTAAATCATCAATTGATTAAACAATTCACGCCCAAGGTATACATAGATATACTGGATCAATTGCTTATACATATGTATTTATCTTATAAAAAGATATCTTTAAATCAAATATACAAACTACATTGTGCAACAGTTCTTAGGATGGGCATCTAGCAAAAACCATTTTTTTTAAAAATTTATTTCTTTTTTTTTTAATATCTTTTTTATTTTACTTTTTTTTATAAAGAATTGATGAAAAACATATTTTTGTAAGTAAATAAATAAATAAAGTTAATGTCTGAACATAGAAGAGTGATGTATGGCCAAAATGCCAAGTTGTGATTAGCGAATCTGCCAAGCTGCAATAGCTGTGAACAACAAAGTGCTGAACACCGTCATGTCAAAGGTCGTCCGTATATATACACATTCAGCAAAGTGAAATCGTTACAACTGGTACTGAAGCCTTAAGAAGAAGAACATAAAAAGTTCAAGAAAAGAATATTTGATTACGGACTTTGAATACGGATTTTATTTATAAAATTGGACATTGGTTTTTTGAAACATATTACTTATTTAATTCATTAATATTTGATATATTACATAAAAATATGAATACAAGAACACAGCACCCGTTCAGTATTGACTTTATCACGAGGGAAGAGTTAAGAAGCGAAAGGGAGAATCTTGGAATCAGTCTTTACAACGCAGCTCAGACTGGTGACAGTATGGAGAAGGCACAAGTAAATAGATGCCGGCAGACCCCTTCACCAACGGACAGCGGGCTTGAGTCCGACCACTCGCCATCTAGATCGGAGCCGGGGCAGTCCGACAAAGACAGCTCGATTGCAGAGGTAAGCTAGTAATTCATTTTAAAAATAATATTAGCATTTATAATTTTAGAAAAACATTTAATGCAAGTAAAATGAAAAGAAAAACATCTGACTTTTCATATTCACATGCATTGCGAATTAAATCAATAATTTCATAAAAATAACAATAAAAATAATTTTGGTTAAAACAATGTTTGCATTTTCATGTACATAAATATTAGAATATTTATAAGATTTGTATCTGGATCTTCGTATTTCGAATTAGGATTGAGACAAAACAAAAACGTGGGCCAATTTAACTCATGAAGGCAGATTTGTTTTTTAAGCGGGAAGAATGGCAAAGTTGTTTTGTAGTAGACTCAGGGTAGTGCTAAATGTTAAATAATTGTCGCGAAAAATTACCAAAGTGTACACAAAGTTATCTATGTCATTACCTTTACCTTCTCCTCCTTCTGAGCATTTAAGCCAAGATGGCTTGTAAGCTCCTCCTATACAGTATTATCAAGATAACTTCAGTAAATGTCACTTGTATTAAATCTTTGACTTTGCCAGCTCCGGTCGAGTAAAGTTTTAAATGTCAAAACACTTTCACTGAGAACAATGTTTTCATCTAAATTATTCCACTGGTCATCTATGCAAATACTTTACTTTATTTTACTAACGGCAAAGAAACAACTATTAATGTTCTAAATTAAATCTTAATAGATAATAGAATTTGTGTAGGCTTTATATGGCCCTTTGACTTTATAAAAAAAAGAGTGTAATACATGTAGACAATTTATAGAATGGAAATAAACATGTCTATTGTCGAGTGGGCAACACATTTGATTAGCAACATTAACAATGAGCAATGTCATTGTCTCCAATCCACGAGATTGTAACAGAAATTGCGTAGAATGATGTGTACTTTAAAATAAAAGAAGAAACTGTCTTAAAAGAAAAAGGAAAACAAAAATCACATTTCCTTGTTTTTCTGCTTAAATAACACCAAAAAAACTAACGTGACTTACCTAGGATTAGGAATTACGAAAGAAAATTAACATTGTTTTCTTATTTTTATTCAGGTCCTGCTTTCATTGGAAAAAAATGTGAGTGGTAAAAAATCAAAGGTGAAGGACATTGCAGCAGATAAGCCTTCCCAATCTTACATCGCACTTATATCCATGGCAATCCTTAGTACATCAGAGCGTAGGATGCTGCTCAGCGACATATATCAGTTCGTGATGGATAATTTCGACTACTACAACAACAACGAGAAGGCGTGGCGTAACAGTATACGTCACAATCTTAGTCTCAACGAGTGCTTCATCAAAGCCGGAAGAGCCGATAATGGTAAGATCCTTAAAATATGTAGAGTACATTAGTATTATGATTTAAAAAACAGATATTTTATTCGAAAAATTAAAAAATAAAATGCGTCAAATGTTAAGGAATTAAAATGAGCTTTTTTTCTCGTGGACTCAATAATTAAGCAGCTTTTCTACTTGTTCTGGGGTAACAAAATTACATGTACAATCAAAGAATACATGTATGTGAACATGGATCTATATCAAGTGAATGTATTCTGATTGAATAACATTGATTAGATCGACTATAAAGGTCACGAGAACTTGTCATCGTTTATAATACTAGCCATTTCATTTGAGTCTTATTCAATTTTTCTCTTTTAAAGGAAAAGGTAACTATTGGACCATACACCCAGCATGTATTGACGACTTTGCCAACGGTGATTTTCGCAGACGCCAAGCCAGACGCCGTGCAAGAAAATGCCTAAAAGATACGAATCAACATTATGTCACTTCTGCTCATAGATACAACATCGGATACGTTCCTATGACGGCTTCACACATCGCCTTTCACCCGTATAACAACGCTTCTGGTGGGTCCTCGATGTATTATCCACAACCCCACGTTTACCCTCAGCTCGCGCAGGCGCACCAGCAATCTACGTCAGCAGGTACATTTTCCTACGCCAGTCAGCCACAAACAAGTTACCTCTCCGCATGCGCTTTAAGTGACCAGCAGTCAAAGACATCGTCAGCCTCCTTGCCCGCACACAAGCTATTGGCCGACCAGGCAAGCTCGGCAGCGTTCACAATGCAAGCTTTTGCACAGCAACAGATGGCTTCGAATTTACAATTCCAGAGTTGGTAACATGATCGAAAAATTATATTGGTGGAAATGTGCTATATCTCTCTCTGTATAAAAATGTTATATAAATTGTAAATATGTATGATAAATTCTATTAAATTATTCTTTATATATTGTAGTTTCTATTTTGTTTTGAATGATAATTTATTATATTTATGTTGATAATCATTCTCCATATGATTGCAATGGCTGTCCAATATTGCTTACCCAGGGTGTTCCTGATTTCTCCCAATATTTGAATGTTTCACTATTTGCAAACCGATATTTCACTGCTTTTATACATCTATACAAACATTGATGGGCGTTTTTCAGCCGAAATATTTCTGACATTGAAAGAATTCAGAGATTGTTTTATAACGCCACGAGACAAACAATAAACAACCCCACACCAAAGTCAATAAAAGGACAGAAAAGTTGCTGCTAACTTGAGACGTTTTCGGGAGTTTTCATACAGACATATATAGGCAAAATTAAATTGTTCAATAGAATTTCTTAAAACTTGACATGTTAGATTATAATAACATTTGAAGCAAAAAAATGGCGTTACCATCCTCCTTATTGAGTTATTTGCCCCTGAATTGAACTTTTTCACAATGTAGGTAAACAATGATTTGATTTGATTGTTTTATATATATAGTTAACTTCTGTGCAAAATTAAAGAGCAGATTGACTATTTCCCCTGTGCTTTTTTTTTAAATGGCCTATTTTAAAAAACTGGAGAAAAAAAACAGAAATAAGACATGGCATTACCTGTCATTATGCATTGTGATCAACAATAAAAAGAAAAACATGACCCAGAATAGACAAAACAAGATTTTATAGCATATAACTCAGGACAGATAACTCGGGAGTGAGACAGTGACCCCCAAATTTGTTTCGCTTAAAATGTTTCTATTATCATATTCTAACAACATGCCAAGTTAAACAAATTTTATTGAACATTGTTAATTTTGCCTATATGCCTATATCCCTGAATTCTTTTAAGGTCAGAAATATTCAAAATATAGACTAACAAAGAAAAGAAGATATTTAAATAGCTGAAAAACAACAGAATGTGTATTATAGCATTGATACAATAAGGGTTGCTTTAATTAATGCAAATGTTTTATTAGTTTGTTTGACACTTGTGTTATTTAAGGTAGCTCGCTACTTTCCGACCGAAATTTGACAATATTTCAGATCTTGATGATTTCTTGTATACAGACATGTAGATATGTAAGCTTTATTTCTGCAGTATTATTTTATAAATAAACAGCGTTACTATGACGTCAAAGCGCCCTCTATCGGTGGCGGCGAAATTGCGTCTTTTTTATCAATAAACCGGTCTGTTATTATCAATTTTCATCCGATTTCCTTCATTTTAATTTCATAATGTTCAGTAAATGTATGTCTTTGTAATGATGTCTTTCTTGAACATTTGCTTAATACTCTGCGATTCTACGTTATTTTCCCTCACGTTCTGACGTCCATATTTGATGCAAATATCGCGCGATATCGCAATAAAGATTGTGAAATAATAAAAAATCAACACGGTGAATTTTGCTATAATTTTTTTAACACATAGTGAAGTCATAAAAGAAAATATTTATGCAATAAAAATATAGGGTCAACGCGTAAGATATTTTGCTATTACTATTTGAATATAAAATAGACGGTGAGTAAAACGTAATGATTTTGGTGACGTCAAATATTTTTCTCAAGGAAATTTTCACGACTTTTTCGATAAATAACATACTGACAGGAATAACAATGTGTGAAAACCATCAACAACAATAGTATGTAGACATGTTCCGTAAAAATGTTCTTTTAAAAGTCCTGTCAGATGCCTGCTTTTCGATGAATATCTTCAATTATATACATGCACAACAAATCAGGGTAAAACTGTCTGCAAAAGTTGGTATCAATCGCTGAAAAAACTGTAACGAATGGATATAAATACCTCGAGGACTGAAAGACAATTCAGAATATTGAAAGATATAATTAAAAGGCCACCTAAGGGGAAATTATAAAAACATAAATTTTGCAAAGAATGTCAGAAAAAAAGAATGAAAAGGCTGATGCAGTCGCAATATCATCATGTTATGTGTATCTCGGTACAACATAAACTTCCATGTTATCATATGTAACAATTTTGACTTGTATATATCAGTAAGTAGGAACAGAGACATAAATAACATCTATGTCTGTGGTAGGAAATGAATCAAATTTACGTTTCAAAAATATATGATCAACTGGAAGTAGCAACGATTTGTACGTAAGTCATGATTCACTAGTAGTCTTATTTATATCATAAAATCTAGCAGACATTTAATTCAAAAATTTTCTACACGTATAAAAATTTATTTATTAACAGCCATCAGTTATTCTATTTTCTCTCGCAGCTAAATACCCTGCACTTAGCGTGAGACTCAGATTTAAAGCAGGAATCACGCTCTCATGCTATGGCTTTAATTTCTCACGTATTTCACATAATTATAGATATTCTTATTTATTTTAAACTAGCTGACTCGCGATATGCGTTTACTAGCGCATCTTTGAGTCGACCTGAAGCCGCGATCATTTCTCGATTAGAGGCGAAAGATCCGTTGATTTATTTTGTATGTTAAGAAGCGGAGAATTTTGCATATTAAATACAGATTCCCTTGTATTGAAGGCGATTATGTAGGATTTTCAATTTGTGTGATTTTGGTTGTGGGAGAAGCTCGTTTTTTGTCTGCACATAATGCAGTGCTATGTAGAGACTATGAAAATAATGAACTATGCATTTTATGTTTTATATCTTCTTATTTTTTTTAATATTGGGTTTAACGCCGCTTTCAACAGTATTTCAATTAAAGCGGAGGGAATTTAACGAAACCAGTGTCTCTCACAGTATCAACTTCTCTTTGGAAATGAATGACAGGAGTCCGAGGTGGACCTTGAAACATTTCATACATAGTTACCAATTCTAAAAGATAATCTATTAGTACAATACGCAATCGTGTCTCGAATCCATGCCTTCCGAATTCAGCGTAAGACCACTTTACCGATTACAACGTGGCAAAAGAAGAATATTCAAAGTTAAAAACCTGATTATGATCTCCGTTAATGAGGGAGAAGTCCATTTTATTGCTAATATGATAAACATGTGTTGTTGGTGTGTGTTTTGAGGTTGTTGTTTTTTAAAACTGTATTGTATTAATCATGAACTAGATAACGTCAACATAATACATTATTCGTATTCAGTGTAACAAAAGTTGCACAAGTTAGTTAATAATTATATTTTGTATTTAATTAAAATATACAGTATAACCTCTACAGAGAAATGCCCTTTGTTGCCTAAAGTGGTTGCTCTACAGAGGTAAAATGTAGTGGAACTCTTTAGAAATAAATAATACTTGAGGGCCGCTATGTTATACTGTACAGTAATGAAAAAACGTAATGAGTCCGAGTTGAGTAATGGTTATATTGGGTGTTTCACATTCGAGTCTGCAGTTGCGAATATTGCTTATATATTTTTTATTCAGTATGAATTTGCTTCCAAAATAGTTTATAGTTTGTCACATAAGTGCTCATTTTCTAATTATCATGACATTTTAATTAGATTATAATTTTATAATCTATGTATTGCACAGACTTAAAATGGTAAGCAAAAAATAAAAATAAAATATAAGGTTTCTGTTTCTTGTACAGTTTGTTTTTAAATATTCTTAAAGGGACTCCACTGAGGTTGAAAAGCCAAACACATAACATTTGAATTTCTTACATAAATGAGCCGGGCACTTTAAACAGAAATATATGCGAAGATAGTTATAAATATACTTTGAAATAAATTGAAAATCGTAATTTTTATGCTTTTGTTAGCCCGATTCGGGTGAAAAGCGTTTAAACGCTTTTCATTTTTAATAATTATTCTGGAAAAACAAAGTGCGCGAATGCTCTGAAATTTTGCACAAAGATTAATGGTATAAACCTACATCAAATGGTACATTTATCTGGAAAAAATATTTTCAGTTCCATCATGTCAAAAAACCTCAGTGGAGTCCCTTTAACATATTTGAATATTATTTCTAGTTTTTATTTATCACTTATTTCGGCACATTTGTATGCATATCTTTTTTATTTGTATTTTACTATGTGCTTTGACACCGAGGCTCGTCTGCCTGTATGTGATTTTATGAAAGTGTTTAAAGGCTGAATAAAATATTCTACGGGTATAAGCTAAGCGACCTAATATTCTTACTTCATTCATACAGCAATATGTGAATCTTATTTTTTTGGACTGAAACTAGTTAAATCATATAATAATATAACACTTTAACAACATCACATTATAAAATTAGAATTAAAAGATGTATGAAACTGTGGCCTGCAAATTAGAAAAGTATTTAAAAAGGGATTTTTGGATTAAACATTGTAAATGTGCTCATCTAGCGCATGCTTTCAATGAGAAAATAATCAACAATTTAAAAAAATACATTTCATCAAGTCCCTGTGTTGTTTATACTTACTATCGTTATGTTTGACGTAAGAAAATTGTTATTTGGTATTATTCTTTGAACGCCAACATCTATTAACGTCACCAAAATCATAACGTTTCACTCACCCTTTATTTTATTTTAAAACAGTAATAGCAAAATATCTTACGCGTTGACCCTATATTTGTATTGCATAAATATTTTCCTTCACTTTCTCACTACACTCTCGGAAAATTATAGCAAAATTCACCGTGTTGAATTCTTTTTATTACACAATCTTTAATGCGATATCGCGCGATAATTTGCATCAAATATGGACGTCGGAACGTAGAGAAAAATGACGTAGAATCGCAGACTATTAAGTTAATGTTAAAGAAAGACATCATTACAAACACATACATTTACTGAACATTATAAAATTAAAATGAAGGAAATCGGATGAAAATTGTGAAGAACAGTTCGGTTTATTGATAAAAAAGACGCAATTTCACCGCCACCGATAGAGGGCGCTTTGACGTCATAGTAATGATGTTTATTTATAAAATAATACTGCAGAAGTAAAGCTTTCATATTTATATGTTTGCATACCAAAAATCATCAAGATCTGAGATGTGTCAAGTTAAAACTAAACCACAAAAAATAAATATGAATATACTGTCTGACCATTGAGCATTGAAAAGATTTTCTCGCGGGAAAATCTACGAGCAGAGGCGGGGAAACATACACCCGATGAAAATATTCAAAAGAAGGTATCACGACAAATTATCAAAATATATCTCAATGTGATTGTTGTACATAGCACAAATGGTGATTGTTTTGTGAAGTAATAGCGTGTAAGCAATATAATATTATATATATTTGTTTCGGTTAATACATATATATTTTCCTCCCTTATCAAAAGGGGCCGCCATTTTGGCGGTCAATATTCTAATTTATAAAATATGAAAAAATCAATAGAAATAACACACATATAAACAGCAAAATATTTCAATAGCTTCTACATGTAAGCGATTGTTTTTATCAGTTTTCAAGAAGATGAGAAATGAGAAATTTTTTATCTTATTTTTAGCAGTTGAGAAAGTCCCAAAATGGCTTTTGTCCGTATCCGAGGATTAACGTTAACAAAATAAATTGACTGCAGAGAAAATCAAACTTGAGTCGTGTTTTAACATAATATACATGCATGCCAGCTAGCAACAAACTCATTGCAATCCTTATAAGGTTATTCTTTAAATTATCCTTTTATAGATCCTGCAACATATTTTTATGGTTTTATATCATAAATTTGATGCTCAAATTAAGAATTTATCAATTTTGTAAGTTCCAAAAAACATAATTTATGAAGATATTACCGAATTTAACATTTCATGTAAATAAGGGAGGTAATAAAAAAAAATTCTATAAAGTCAAATATTTCAATAAGAAATTAATGCATATATTTTAATGATTACATATAATATGTACAAATATTTGCAGTATATAGAACATTTAAAACTGAGTTTACTTGTGAGGAATATGTTAAGTTGAACTTAAAAAGAAATGAACGGGCTTTATTTGCTCAATTCAGAACCGGAATACTTCCACTTAAGGGTTGAAACCGGACGGTACGTGGGTGAATCCCCTGAACAAAGACTGTGTAAGTTGTGCAATAGCGGACTAGTTGAAGACGAGACTCACTTTCTTGTTGAATGTGCTCTTTATAGTAACACAAGATCTGTTATATTTGGAAACATTTTAAACTGTGATGAATTTATACGCAAATCAAACAAAGACAAACTTGTTTTCTTGGTTCAAACTCACCCTAGAAAATGTGCATGATTTATTGTTAATGCTTATTATATCAGAAGTAGTATGTTATATACTAGTATGCGGTGATTTTCATCAGTAAATACCTTAGATTGTCATCCTTTATTTTGTCTGTGTAAAGTTGTACATATATATGAACCTCATGTAACATTATCGATTATTACCCACATTTTCTTGAAAAGGTCATTTGTATTAACTTTTATTTAATTTATAATACGGATATATTGTAATTTGAGAAACAGCTATGACAAATTTCAACTAAATGTTACGGTATCACCACAACTCTTATGATATTAAGCGTTTATACTGACTCTATACAAATTAAGTTTAATACAGAACCATTATTCCTAATGTTTAAAGTAGTCATTTGTTATTTATGTTTAAACGTTAATTTTGCCTCTAAACAGCTGTTATATGTAACTATGTTACACAGACTCTTATTATTTCAATTGTCCATTTGTATATATTCACGTGCATTTTACACTGTTGTTAAGGTGACCTATTTACATTGTATATATGTAATTTTCATGTACGAAAACACATGTCACTATAATAAAAGATTATTATTATTATTATTATTATTATTATTATTATTTTACATATTCTTCGATGTTTGAAAATTGTTTGATAGTCATAATTATATACTATATATATAATTACATATAAGTGTGGTATACAACCACAATAACAACATAAGGGGCATAACATAAAAATAAAATGTTGATTTGGATTGATAACATTTTTCTATAAAAAAAACTTGCTTTTGTTTCTTTGGAAAATAACTGAACTTATTGATCATCCAACATTTTCCTATGACATACATGTATAATGATATACAATAATCAGCATAATTATTTAAAGATTTGTCGATGTACTGGACCGTCTATTGTATTGCTCCATGCAGATCGATATGGTCAACTGGCCGGAATGTCTACATTTCCGGTCACGGGATTCTTATTTACGCACTTATTGTGTTTTGTTCACGCGTTTCACACCTTTACGATTTATGAACACCAAGATGAAGAGTTGCACGTACATATCACATGCATTGGGCACGTGGCACAGCAATAATATTTACAGGTTTTGCAAAGGGGACAACATCATGAGGCATTTAGTGCATTTGTTGATATTATTTCAAACATCACTTCGAAATACTAGGCATTCATTTTAAAGATCTATTAAGACAAATATATATTTTTTAAACTATCGTGATAGAAAAGGAAAATTTAGCTTTATAATGGTATTATAAGTAACAGCTTTAAAAGAAAAGCTTCTGATGCACGTTTGAAAAATAAGTCCATTAAAGGCCTATAATGCTTCAGAAATGCTTCTATTTCTCAAAAGCATTTCATATTTTGGATACACTTTTATTGTTTCCAAAAAGCTATTCGTTGGTCAATTACCTGAACCATCATTTTCTTCTGTTTCTTTTTGACAATAAGTACAGTTATAGTGATTTAGCTTTTTTGTATGAGAGTCAAAATATTACTTTACGTTTTGCTACTTTTATGACAAATTATTTCATATTTAGCGGGTCTTCCTTCGCTTACATGCTTTAAAACAATTACATAAACATTATAAAGTTATTATAATGTTTTCCCTTTTTATAGAAGTAAAAATAAATTCGTTTCTGAGGCATAACGTGCCTTTAACTATTTTTATTTTCACTTCAGACAGTGCAAAATCAAAACAACAAGCCTACAAATAAAATTTTATGAACATTACAAATTTCACTGGGTAACCAATCCGTCGCAGGCAATCGCAACCTTTCGGCCCTTTCCGTCGATGAATAATAGTCAAGGAAGTTCCGATTGCCGTCGCACGCAAAAAAAATCAAATGAATGTGTCTGTAAAACAAACAAACGATTATATACTAGTAAGTAAACATACGATAGGTATTTTTTGGTATTTTAATTTAGTTAATTGTGTTTAATATTGTTATAAAGATGGAAAAGTGACCTGTTGTCATGCCGAATTAATTAGTCTATCGACTTTAGTGAGTCAGTTGAATGACGTAAATATGTAAGACAACAACCTCGTGTCCGGCAAGGAAACTTCACCAATTGGAAACTCCAATATATACGTGCATTATCAAATGTTTGTTTATTATACATTGATATACGTACCTTTCATGATATCTGCTTGCTCAAAATATTTCGTTGAATTTACTGAAGCTTATTTCGTATAATTCATTTCTTATTACATATTATCCACATTGTATCGCATTACCACATTGTATCGCATTACCGCATTGCATCGTGAAAAAAAATGTTGACTCTGCATGGCTTTGAACCCATGCCCCTCAATTTCAATGAAGTTGACGGTTATTTTGGCCTATCAAAGTGGAGGTAATGCATAAATGGGCCATACCTTAAAAGCGCGCGCAGTTAACGAGACGTTTGTCCTCGAGCGGTTGAAGAGATCGGTAAAAGCAAAGTGGAAATGAATACATGGCACAACTTAATTAAACATGTAATTTTACAAATATGAACTGTGTTCTACAACGTATTACACTTATAAATAAAAAATTATAATCAAGCACCCTCATACCGATCGGAATGATCGGCTTTTATTATGACCGACTAAAAAGCTCGAGAAGTTGCTGTCGCCCTTTCGCGGACGCCAATAAAGAGGGCTGTTATGGCCCTGGGTCGCTCACATGGAAACATTGCTTTAAAATGGTGACGATTTTAATTTTTAGTTTTAAAGTCAGTTATGTGATCACTGTTAGTTTGTAATTCTTATATAAAAGCTACATTATTCTTGAAATATTTGTAGATTTTAGCTTCGAAATGCTTCATGGTCAATATCTAAACATTGTAATATCTCGCAAGAAGACTTAATTGTGTTTTACTATGTAAGTGTATATAAGCCAAGGGACATACATTATTTATATAACTTTTGAAGAAAACCACACGGTTAGGCTATATGCACAATATCTATACTCTTCCAAGGACATTGTACTTTCAGAGAGGAAGATTTTTAAGATATTTTTTCTTAAAAGTCTAAGTAAACCAAGTGAACCCAAGGGTGGTGTCACTTTTGTCCTCAGGGGCATGATTTATATCACTTTTGTAGAGCTCATAGCTCTAGGTAATGCTACATGATAAATATCTAAGCACTTTTCATTGAAGTTTCTAAACAGAAGACTTAAATGTAATTGTCCTATACAAGTCTATAAGATGTAAGTGACCCCCGTGGTGGGACTAATTTTGACCCCAGGGGCATGATTTCTATTTCTATAAATTTCATTGAGGACTACATGCAAATAGCTAAGCTCTGGACAATGAACAATGTTCGTTCACTGAAAAAGTTTAAATTGCATGTACAATATTTATCATAAATTAACGCAATGAGAATTGTTAAAGAATAATTACAATATGGAGATTGTGATGTTATCTGATGCATTGTTGTAGTTTCCAAAAATGAAAATTTGTAAAGGATATCTTTAGTTCCTTTTGTGAATTTTGGTAAAACTCATCATGTGCTTAAGGACGAGATGTTAATTAAATTTGAGCCGTGTCATGACAAAACCAACATAGTGCGTTTGCGACCAGCATGGATCCAGACAAGCCTGCGCATCCGCGCAGTCTGATCAGGATCCATGCTGTTCTCTTACAAACCCTATAGCAAGTAGAGAAACTGATAGCGAACAGCATGGATCCTGATATGACTGCGCGCGGATGCGCAGGCTGGTCTGGATCCATGCTGGTCGCAAACCCATTATGTTGGTTTTGTCGTGACACGGCTCATTTGTTTTGTTTAAAGAAATTGTGATAATGACGGACGACATACACACTGCTATCACAAAATCTCACCTTTGTGCACAGTTAAAATTGCATATTAGTACGTGTTGAGATAATCGACATTAGCAACTTTCTTGAAAAAAAAACATATACGAGAAGTTTATACAAGTTAAAACACTCTACCAATGTGCTCTTAAGTCATCTAGAGATGCCACAGGGGTTACAATCATTTTCACAAGCACGACTGTAATCACGTGATTCTATGTGGGCCCACTTATCATTATTTTTGGGGCACCATTTCATAATTTATTATAAATTTTTAAGCTTAGTTTAAAGGCGAACTTTGCCCTTGAGCCAGGACAGCGGCAGCATGATGTGCAACTTACCTTGTTGAGGTTTGGGCCAAGATTGAAGAAAGAATTTCATAGTCCAGTAAAGATTCATAGAACTTGGTGCATAATTTGACTTAGGCATTATTATTTTGAAATACAACTGAGTAATTTAGGTAATTGATAGGGAATTAAGGCATGTATTGCTTAAGAACATTATATCGCATAACTTTTTGACAAATGAATTCATGAGAGGTCACTTTAAGCTTATTTCCATTATAAGATCAAACTAGAACCATTTAAGCAATTTGACAGACCGCCAAATAATAGTTTCCGTAGAGCGTCAACAAAATCTATCAAGTTTCAGAGAAGAAGATGTCATTTAAAAGTTATTTTAATTTTCTACTTAGGCGGTAAAGATTTTACTATATATACAAATGAGCAAAACCTATGACCCCCAGAGCGGGACCAACTTTGACTCCATATGGGGTTTAATATGAACAAACTAGATAGATGCCTTATGGTTGGTGTTTTACATTAACTTTCTCAACTCTAGCCTTAGCCTGGGTTCCAGTCTGTCGATTTTTTATGTGCTTCTGTTTGGCAAATTGATACTATCAAAACCAGAGATGTTGTGTTATCTATGACGATCGAGTATGAAATAGCGCGTATGTAATGAATAAGCAAAAAATATCAACGCCTGAATCCCAGGCTACTCTAGCCTTTATTGTTTCAGAGAAGATGATTTTTTAAAGATTTTGGTATATACATGCAAGGAAAATCCATAACCCCCTTTGGTAGGGGTAAATTTTTATCAAGAGTTAAAATTTTAACAGATCTTGTAGAGGTTGACTAGACGATGTTTGATGCAAAATATTAGAACTAAAGCCTTTATGGTTAACATGTAGATGATATTTGAAGATTTAACTACCTACAGAAAACTCTTTATCCCCAGAGAAAGACACAATTTCGATCATAGGGCTGTTGTTTTTCCTAAAAACTTGGAAGTGGTCCACTAGACAATGCTTCATGTTCAATATCTTAGCACTAGCTATTATTGTTTCAAAGGAGATGACTTTAAAGCTTTAACTTTATACATTTATAAAATACCCATGACCCCTGGGGCGGGGCCAATTTTGACCCAAGCGCTGTAATTAAAACAAACTTGGTAGTGGTCTTACAAAATGTTTCATGCCAAATATCTAAGCTCTAGGCCTTTATTGTTTCAAAGGAGATTGGCATTTAAAACCCACGACATCCAAAGCAGGGCCATTTTGACCTAATGACATCATTTAAATAAGCTTGGTAGAGACTAACTAGATGATGTTTCATGCCAAATATCTAAGCTCTAACCTTTATCATTTCGAGCTGATTTTTAAAGATTTTAAGATGTAAGCAAAACTCATGACCCCCTAGGCAGGGCCAATTTTGACTATTATTTGAGCAAACTTGATAGAGGCCCACTAGATGATGTTTCATGCCAAATATCTTAGCTCTGACCTAAATGGCTTTCTTAAGAGATTCTGTTTATCACTATTTCAGTGAAGATGAGTATTAAAGAATTGTCATGCCAAATATCTTAGATTCTGGGATGAGTTTTAAAGATTTTTCATTGGTTGCCTTGGCAACAAAGAGTTCTGCATGGAATAATTTTTTAACAACTTGAAAATAAGATCACCCAAGGATTATTCTTTTGATATTATTGGCTACTCCATTGTTCTCTAGTGAATAGTTTTTTTAATTTCTGAGAAAATGGGCACCAAAGTTGATGCCAACGAGAAGGTCATTACAATAGCTTTTCATTTTTTTCTTTCAAAGTGGAGCTTATAATTATCGAGGTTTCATTCTTCAAAACTATGAAAGTGTAAATATGCTGAAAGTTCTTGATGATCTTTTCTCAGTTTTCACGGACCTTTTCTCAGTTTTCATGGACCTTTTCTTAGTTTTCATGGACCTTTTCTCAGTTTCATGGACATTTTCTTAGTTTTCATGGACATTTTCTTAGTTTTCGTACAGACACATTGACTCTATCAGCTATATGGAATTAATCGAGGAAAATGAAATAAATGATAAGACATGGCTAACAACATATTATATTTATTCCCCTATATACTTGGTTTATATTATAACATTTCATCTAAAGTAATACCTTCTTATCCATGTAATTCATTGAACATTTTGCAAAAAGACAAACAAATCATGAATAAACAGTATAGGTAGATAAATATGTTAGAAAATTCCATACATAGTTGCTAAGACAACTAAAAGCTCAAAATAAAACAAATACATGTATACCAAAATAAGAGTCAATCTTACGACAAAAAAACAACTTTTTATAAACTAAACCACTGCTTAACCAAAAGCGTTAACCAATGCTGACATCAATGAGTGTGTCATGACAATAGCTCCACTTTTTCTTTGAGAAATGAAGCTAAATATTGAATGTAAATTAACATTATACTGTAAAATATATTTCACAGAAATGTAAAAATAATTATCCAATGTTACTATTAACTACTAGTATCTAATGAGCACATGTACAAAGAAGAACCTTGTAACGTTTCATAAAGAACTAAAAAAAAACTAACCATGGTCCATTATTTTGATTGGACATAGATGCTATGGTCCACAAAACCTTTCTCAACCCTTTGCCTGCAGGTGCCTGCAGAAATGTGTCGTCACGCCACAGATGCCCCCGCATACAGCCAAAATTTCAAATGTTATAATAATATTTAGTTCCAAATTTGTTTGCACAAACTATTTTTTTTTTCATTTTAAGTTCAAAACCCTTAAACTATTCAATGTTAACACAAATCATTTTAATTCAAAGTTCAAGGCCATGAAACTAATCTGTGTTTTCTATTTCCATGTATATATGCTTCATAATGTACAGAAGATTTATATTTATGACTGTATATAAACTGCAGCACCACTGCCTGGCTGTGTTGCAAACAGAGCTTCATCAACCCTTGACTCAAGTCCCCTCACAACATAGTAACCATCTTTTACTTTTCTTAGAAACTCTGAAAGTTCTGAGCTGGGAACCATAGATACAGCACAACCTCCCCATCCTGCACCAGTCAGCCGGGAACCAATAGCACCAGACTTTCTAAAAAAAAAGAAGAAAGCATCAGGAATTTTATATCATATTGCATAGTGGAAAACAGTTATATTTCAGGTCTTTTTTTGAAATTGTTATTTTTTTTTGTTATATTTTATATCATATTAAAGCTGCATGCCTCCAGATGAATCAAAATATTTTGAGAAAATCAACATTATAAAAAATGCAATAATGTTTTAAGAAAAGTACAAATATGCGCCATTCAAGAAATAATTTACATGTTATATGCAATTAAGGATTATGCAGAATTAATCACTATATCTTAATTGCATGACTTAACCCAATAAGGGTTATTTTTTGCATATTCTGACCCATTTTTGGTAATTTTGAAATTGCGTTTTTCAACAAATTTCATAATTCAGATACCCCTGTAACAGGGCTTTAGGTGTGGAATTTATACAGTATTTCAGCAATCAGTGTCACTATTTTTAGTACCTAGTAATAAAGAAAACTTTCAGCAGTTTTGGAGATGAAACATTTGAGCCAAACCTTGATAAAATGAACAAAAGAATAGGTGCTTAAGCAGTTTTAAGAGATACTGCAAAATGATTATTATTCACGGAGCACTAATTTTTCATGGTTTTTGTGGATAGGTCAATCATACAACTGAATTTCATTTTGTCTGCTTTAAGATTATTTTGCATCTCATTATTTACATTTTACCTTTTGGAAAAATAAACAGTCCATGAATTTAAGTACCCGTGAAAATGTTCATTGTGACAAAACCACGAAATTTCATGTTCACGAAATTAAATAAATTCGCAGGAAGAAATGCTTCATATTTTTCTAATAATAGATGAAGAAGATATATAATATGATATCATACATGCATAGATTGACTAGATCATCTAACTCGGTACAACTGCACTCATACTGTTGACTACAACTCTCGTGGCTTTGGTTCATCAATGTACCAAGTCTCTGTGCAGCATCTGAGGGTACTTCCTTACATATCCGCTGGAACTCCTCAACTCTACGTGCCTCACTGTACACGTGTCCAGCACGCTGATACAAGCGAAATTTTTCAACTGTAGAAAGAAACAACAACGATAATTAACAAGAACTGTCGGAGGACAGTATTTGCTTGACTATTCGAAAAGTTGTCACAAGGGTGTTTTATTGAGTATAATAATGCTAATTACCTATGAATACATAAAATTGACCGAAAACGTACAAAGGCTTGTTATTAAGATGTTTTATTAAGTAAATCACTGCTTTATTATTATGAATGCATAAAATTGTCCCAAAAAAGGCACAAACCCTTCAGTAGTTACGGAGATAACAGCTTACAAGCAAAACTTTACCATGAATTTCTAAGTTGAAAAAGGGGAGAAAAATCAGCCTAAATGCAAGATAGAATTATGGATCTTGGTCAGTGACCTACAATTATGATTCTTAATGCATATGTGAAGTTTTAAATAAATATCTTTCATAGTTATTGAGATATGTAAAACTTGCATGTAAACATTAACCAAGAGACTAAGTAGAAAAGGGGAGATGAATCAGCCTAAATGCAAGATAGAGTTATGGAACTTGGTCAGTGACATACAATAATGACCCTCCAATTATGACCCTAAGTAGATGTGTAAAGTTTCAAATAAATATCTTTGAAGACCTTTAACTAAAATTTCGAAGTTTCAAAGGGGCAAATAATTCTGCAAATATTGCAGGCAGAGTTATGCAATTTTGCAAACTGATGTACATTGTTACTATAAAAAAGTATTGCAAATTTCAATTGAATATCTCAAGCAATAATTGAGATATTTGACTTTACAAAAAACTTTAACCAATGCAGACGCCGACACGGACGCCGACGCCGGGGCGACTACAATAGCTCTCATATTCTTCGAATAGTCGAGCTAAAAATAATAAATTAAAATAACATACACTGTACATTGACCATTAAAAAATGCATTAAGTATGTATGAAGACTTTTCTGCAAAAACACAATATTTCTGTGATGTCTTGTAAACCTTTGCAAAGCAAGTGTGACTTTCATCTTAAAAATTGAATATTTATTTTATAATTCCATGTTTCCATTGCAGAGAGTGAAAAAATTGTGTTTTATTGCAGCTTTTTTTTTTCTTCTGTTTTTGTTTTCTTTTTATTTTTTGAAATATTCTGGTTTCAATGAGTTTGCCTTGGCTATTTCATGGCTTTACTTCAAGCCTTGGTAATTTTGAAGAAATTTTATAATTTGTACCATGTAAAGTATTGGCACTAAGACTAGTTTCTGCAAGTTTTTCAGCTGTCACACCAAGTATTTCACACACTTCCTGTTTTGAGTACTCTTCTTTATGGAGACATGCTTCTACAATTCCAGCCATATCCTGTAAGCTAAGTTTCAGTTTATTTTGTAAATCTGCCAAATTCTTGCACTCCTGCCATTGTAATTCTTTACTTTTTGCCATAACCTGTAAATAAATCAAAAAACATAATTCAAAAAAATTTGAAATCTTGAAAATGGAAAAAGATGTGGCTAGTGTTATACATGTAATATAGTAGCCACATGGTAATAACCAGTTCAAGTGATGGCAGATTGCTGCAGTAATGGCAGAGATCCAAAGATTCCAAAGACATGTTTAAAATTTAATAAGAATAACTGAAAATTAATGATGCATGCAAGATTTTGATCAAGTATGACCTAAATTCATAAAGGACTATTTATCATTCAAAATCCATGTCCTAGTTATGGGCCTTGGACAGAGCCCTCCTTTTATAATCTCAAAGAGTTACAAGCAAATATCTTTGCACAGTGGTTTAATGCGATATGATGTTGTACAAGAATTTGCATGCAAAGAAAAACTATGATATAGGCTACTATGCTCAAATTTCATATTTTTAAATATTGCTAATTGCTACACAATCTCTTTGTAAATATAGAATAAACATGTTTTGACTACACACAAAGTAGATATCTTATGTTTTAAACTCTACACACTATAGGTAGACACAATGAGAAAATATTGTGTTGTTAAAATAACTAGCAACTTTACTTGACCTGTAATAGGATGTGTGGCTTCCCAGACACAGTTTGTACATTCTTTGTTTAAAATTAGACATATTTAGAAAGAATAACATGGATTTCAATTAATTTCTGGAATAAAAATTTTTACTCTAAGATGAGCATAGTATATCTTTAATCAATTGTGATACCAGTCCTCAGGTCGGAGTAGGATCCATGCTGTTCGCTATCTGTATCAGATTCTCTACTTGTAAAAGGGTTTTGTAAGCGAACAGCATGGATCCTGATCAGACTGCGCGGATGCGCAGGCTGTTCTGGATCCATGCTGGTCGCAAACGCACTATGTTGGTTTTGTCATGGCACGGCTGATATAGAGAAATTTGTACCTGCATAGCTAGGCGGCACTCAACTACCCTTGTATTAAAATCTGATGTAGCTGCTTTATTCTTCTCTACACAACAATTAGATATAACAAACGCTACACCTTCTGGGAGAATTACATCTTCTTCCGACAGTGGATTAAAGTCAATCTTTTTGGCCTGTAAGATGTTAAGTGAACACAGTTTATTACATGGAAAACATTTATACAAGTTATAGACATTTCAAATTTTATTTTGTTTTCTTGTACATTATTTCTTCTCTGTAAAAAAGTATTTCTTTGTTCTATTTATACAGGCAAAAAACAAACAAACTAGAAATGTGACCATAGGACACGGATGCCCCCACATGCCACTGTTCTGTCAATCTTATGACTCTAGGTCAAATATTTTTTGGACTACATGTGCTACAAGTTGAAAACTAAAAATCAACAAAGGGCCATAATTCTGTTAAATTTGGTCGCAGCAAAAATTCCTTCCTTTACTACCATCTACACATTAAGGTTGTTAATCCCTGGAAGTTTAAGCCAAATCTGCCATCGGGTTTAAGAGGAGTTGCGTTCACAAAATTTCTATATAGTATATAATGAAAAAATCAACAAAGGGCCATAATTCTGTTAAATTTGGTTGCAGCAAAAATTCCTTCATTTACTGCCATCTACACATTAAGGTTGTTCATCCCTGGAAGTTTAAGCAAAATCTGCCATCCGGTTTAAGAGGAGTTGCGTTCACAAAATTTCTACATAGTATATAGTGAAAAAATCAACAAAGGGCCATAATTCTGTTAAATTTGGTCGCAGCAAAAATTCCTTCCTTTACTACCATCTACACATTAAGGTTGTTCATCCCTGTAAGTTTAAGCAAAATCTGCCATCCGGTTTAAGAGGAGTTGCGTTCACAAAATTTCTACATAGTATCTAGTGAAAAAATCAACAAAGGGCCATTATTCTGTTAAATTTGATCGCAGCAAAAATTCCTTCCTTTACTACCATCTACACATTAAGGTTGTTCATCCCTGTAAGTTTAAGCAAAATCTGACATCCGGTTTAAGAGGAGTTGCGTTCACAAGATTTCGGGACGGACGGACGGACAAGTGCAACGCTATATGCTCCCACATTGTGGGGGCATAAAAAAACATTCATGATAGTAAAGGTACTATAACTTTTTTTAAAATGACCAATTACACTTAAATATCTGAAAAACTCCAGAATCTCGAAAAAAAAAGGACATTTTATTGAAAATAAGCATCCATAAATATTCAGATCATTTTCAAGCATATATATTCTTTAAAGTTTTTCCCCCAAGTTTTTAAATGATGTATGATTATCAAGTATGTGACAACTGTTGAGATATGTTTGTTCTGTGTTTGAAAACTTATGGTAACTTATCCTTGTTCATGTTGCCTATGTTATCGACTCAATGCAAATATGTGTTCATTTATTCTTCAAATAACTACCCACTAATTTATGCAAATGAAAACTATTCACTCAGGGAAATAATTTTGCATCACAATTCATCATCTTTTAGCTAGTTTATACAAATTTCTTTTACTTTAATTGTGTTGGAAGCCACAAGCTTATTGAAATACTAATAAATCTGTTGCTGGAACCAACCAGTACTGCTCACAGAAACT
Source organism: Ruditapes philippinarum (assembly GCF_026571515.1). Classification (NCBI taxonomy): domain Eukaryota; kingdom Metazoa; phylum Mollusca; class Bivalvia; order Venerida; family Veneridae; genus Ruditapes; species Ruditapes philippinarum. The sequence continues at coordinate 84,549 of NW_026854954.1, forward strand.
GTGAACAGCTTGCCCCTAGTGGGGTATGAACCCAGGTGGTCAGCAATCCTTCGAATACTAGTCTGATGCATTGACCAGGGCCGGTGCCACCACTCTTGGCATAATTTCTAAAAACAATCCACAAAAGCACCTGCCAGCGTTATTCAGGTAAACACTGGAACAAAGGTAGAACCACAGACCTACAGTTAGCTTGCTGAAAAGCTTTATCTAACCAAAGAATACAATGGGTTTTTTTTATAAAAATTTAAACTGATAAGGGAAAAGAGTTCTGAATTGGACAAGTTTAGTACCTATTTAGATAAACAAGACTAGTACATTGTTAAAAAAAAAAAAATTAATGACACTTACAGTTCCCGGCCTGGCCATGAATGATATAGCTTGATCCATACCACCACCCTGAGTTCCTATATACCTCTCACAACTTGCGCACATATCTGCTATCTCTTTCTTCTGTAAATTGAGAAAATAAACTTGTAACTCATCTTAACATTTTCATTATCAATACTTAAGCATGCTTTAAAAGAAATTTGAAAGAAGTCTGAAATTTTTCTAAATATTTTCCAGTCCTTTATTTACTATGTGCTAGATAATTTATAATTCAAATATGTAGATAAAATTTAGTTCCAAGTAAAATGCTTCAAAAAACATATTTTCTTAAAGTGACATTATGTCCATCCAAGCATAAATAATGAGTGTACATGTAAAAATGAACATGACTTTTCTTTTTTGACATGAATAGTTTCATTTTGATATAAAAACAATCAATACCCAACATGACCTATGGACATTTCTATAATTTGAAACTTATTAGTAAAATTTCACTGATAAAAATTGTGTGGCAGTCCTTTTACATTTAAGGCAGTGTTTATAGATACTAAATAATTGTCGTCTAAAGTCAGTCTTTTGGAATATATACCCGGCCAGTAGTCTATTCAGATCAAAAATCATAGATTGCTCAATCCCCTGTTAAACAACGGTGCTAGTCACATTGATTTGACCGAAAATATGTTTAATTAATCTTATTTATGCAATATAATATCCTGATTAAAAAAAAATAATAATAAAGAAAGAAAAAAAAATCTAATTTTTAGCTTGACTATTCGATAAGAATATGTAGAGCTATTGTAGTCACCCGAGTGTCGGCATCCGCGTCGGCGTAACCACTTATGTTAAAGTTTTTGTAATACCTCAAATATTTTCAAAGTCCATTGACATATGGCTTTGAAACTTTGCACACTTATAACCCCAACCTGTTGACAGGAGGAGGTAACTGTATCAAACATTTTGACAGAATTATGCCCCTTTTTCGACTTAGAATTTACGCTAAAGTTTTGTAATACCTCAAATATTTTCACAGTCCATTGACATATGGCTTTGAAACAAGTTGAAATTTTATACACTTCTTTGAGAGCATAATAGGACTTTCTTCAAGGCCTATATCTGTAATATGGATTTAAAGAAAAAAAATTTCCCTTTTTTTTACTTAGAAAATTTTTACATTATCAAGGCTTTTTTTACTATCAAGCACTAAGAATTGTCGAGCGTTGCTGTCCTACCGACAGCTCTTGTCTGTTATATTGTTATAAACTATAACTATAAATCAGAAAATTATATATATTTTTTAATATATGTATATTATATTGCATAAATAACAAGATTACACACATTTTAGATCAAATCAATGCAACTAGCACCCTTGTGTTGAACAGGAAAAATGTTATGAAAAGAGATAGTCAATTTGCACACACTGCCATTTAAATTCACATCAAAGGGCAATAACCCAAAAAATAAATACAAAGCTGGTATACAAGAGTTATTCACTCTGATATCATTCTGATATCTTTAAAACCTTTTGAGTTTTTTTAGCCTGGCTAAAAAACTAAAATATGCAAATTAAGCATGAAAAAATAACAAAGGGCAATAATTCAAAAATATGATGAGGAGAGTTGTCATTCTTGACTTCAGGAATGGGCCATTTTTTGCGCAAAGAATGACTTACATAGCTTTTGTAGAGGTCAACTAGGTAATGCTACATGTTTGTTTATTTTTGATACATGTGATGTCATACATGTGTCTAAGCTCTAGAACAAAAATCAATAAACATTTGTAATTCATTTTGAGTTGGGTTTTTTTGTGTATGAAAAAAATTAAGACATAAAGCCACACCCTACATTTGATATCCAGCTTACCTTTGACCTTGATTGGTTATTGGCTTGCATAGTAGCTAGGGCAGCACAGCAGACAAGGGCACTGGAACTAGACAAACCAGCACTGTTGGGCACACAACCATCTACCATACACTGCATACCAACTGGGTTAGTTAGACTTATAAACTCCGTCATACCTTTCACCCCACATAACACATAATTGTGCCAGTCTGGTTTAGCCTTGTTTATCTCAAAGTTTGTCATACTGCACTGAAAATCTCTATAAATACAAAAAAGGAATTATTGACAGTTTCTACTCCATTCAAGAATGTTTGGTACATTGTTTGGTGAAATGACCGGGACAAAAAAAAAGAATTATAATTAACAAAGGGCAATAACTCTAAAATCATGAAGTACAGAGTACCAGTTTTTGAACACTGCACTTTATCTCAATAAGATCTATTATCCTATGAAGTTTCAATTCCATAACTTTTATAATTTAGGAGAAATTGCCCAGACAAAAATAAAGTATGAAAATTAACAAAGGGCAATAACTCAAAAAAATAGAAGTGCAGAGTGACACTTAACCTTTCATCTTAGTATAAATGCAGTTTTAAAAACAACAGAAATGTTAATAACTTAGTAGCCTACCTGAACTTATCATCTGTATTTGAAAGGTAGAGTTGATTGTCACTTGTTGGGCAGACAGCAATAACAATGTCTTGCTCAATTGCCATTGGTAACACCCCATATCCACAATAATCTATATGTTCTCCTTGAAAAAATAACAATATTTTTTTTACCCTTAAGCAAAATTCCCTCTCAGTATTGTTCTTTTTTAGTTCTTTGACTTAATAATTTGGAAGCAATAACAACTTAAAGTATGTCACTACAACAGAACCATGCCTGTCAGCAAGAACTTTATAATTTTTACACAGATATGTGCCACTCACTGTACAAATTACAAGATATATAACATTAATAATCCAACTGAAATGCGTGCACTCTTTGAAAATATAGCACTCCTCTCAACAGAAAATAGTTTATTTTCAACTTAGTTTATCCTCTAAGACTACATGCAATAAAAGTGCATTACTAGATGCAGTTTTTTTTTTCTCAAATAGGAATACAGTATTTCAAAGTAATTGTAACACATTTACTTTCAAAAAAGTTAAAAGGGCTAAGAATTAAATTATCAGTCTAGTAAATCCGCTGCTAATGAAAATTATTTCAAACACTAAATTGGTGTTCATTAGATCAGATTGGTCTAACAGCTGTTCCATTCCAACCCAATATAATTTTGTAAAGACTAAATTTTTGTAAACACTAACCTTTTTTTTACTATAACAGTATTTTTACCACTACCCTTTGGAGCGTAACATTTTTAACAGTTTCACAGAAATCCACTCAAGACCACAGTGCTTTACCTTTCTGAATATGTATTATTACAAAATAAAAAGTTAATTACCTATCAAATTAACACGCCCAGGTGCCCTTGCATAAAATTTTGGTTCACAGTTGTACTTTTTAACAAACTTCTCCTTTATATTTGCATACCTGGAATACAAATTATATTTTACAAATGTACTTGCATTTTGAAAAAAATTATACATGCATGTGTATTTACATAACTTAAACAAAAACATGATTTTATTTTAGTCAAAATATATTGACGTGCAAAAGCTAGATTCTGAGATATTTTCATTCTGGGGCAGAATCTCCCTTTAAGAGGCGAGATATTGCCCAGACATGAAAATAACATATTAACATGCAGTAGAATTATATGAAATTGAACTAGATTCTATTTGTTAAAAAATATTACAAAATTTTGTCATGCAACAACGTGATCATACTGATGATAAAAATTTTGTTTTATTGCCCCATATTTGGCATAATTATTAGCACCAAAAATTTGGCAATTTATCTTATGTACTGTTGTCTGTGCATCCCGCAGATGTGACAATGCAACATAGCAAGAAAATGAGAAAAACACGCTCTCTAACCATGGCTATCTGTGACAAACTATATAACCAAAAATAAAACTTAAAAATACATGTATGGTATACGCTACATGTACACTGTACAGTACGTTTAGGATAATTACTTAGTGACCTGGTGGTCAAGTCCACTATTACTGTGTAAGAAAGTTATCATATTTTGTTTTTCATCTTTAGGCACCTAGTCTTGCAATATGAATTTAAATATTGACCTATCAATCAAGTGTCAGCGTAGCGCAGTAGGTAAGGTTGTAAGTCCATCTTCTAGTAAAATATCAATGCAAGACTGGTTCAGATTGTACTTTTATCATAGCGGCACATTAGATGACACTGTTTGCATAATAAACAAGTCATTTATTTCATTATTTCCTGATGTCACAGTTAAAATTAGTCCTATAAATATGACCACAGGCGCTAGTCACATAATCAAATAATTTACATAACCGGTCTATATATGTATATTAAGATATCTTATTATAGAATATAGCCCATATAAAACTTTAAAAAGTTTGTTTCAAGCACCTATGGTCATAATGAAATAATGATTAACGAGAAAAAAAGTAGGTCTAATCTCCTATACATGTAGGATTTGTTGCACTGTTGCACACACCCTCGAGGTTTTGAGCATCTCGAGACAACCCTCAACCCGCCCCCTTATTTACAATTTTAAATGTCATATGGGACATTACAATGTCTAAACTTATGCAATAAAGCGCATATAAACGATTGCATTTACCTGTCATGGTCTACTTTCGCTTCTGCTAAATTTTGTACCGGTGGAGGTAGGTCTGCCATTTTGTCTATCACGTGGCAAATCAATGTCATGTGATCGGTAAACATAGGCTAAAATATGTATAGATTCGTGCCAAAAGTTTGAGATCACACACTTTGTTACCCGAAATCATCTGCTACGGTTAAATCTCATTTTATTCTATACTTTTTGTACATATGTATTCAGATAAGTTAATTTAACATTCCTAGGGTACGAATCCCAGATTATTCTTAACAATATGTAGTGATGTTATTATGGCACGGTGAATACAGCATTTATTATAGAATTTCCCACCAAAATGTCACACAGTATGAATTAATTACTTTATTTGCAAATCTGCACTAATTTACATTGTCTTAACTTTTATGTTCAATGTTTTATATTAAAGGAACTGTCCACCGTCGTCCTTAGTCTAAAAAGATAAAATTTAAATTTCTTACATAAATCAGCTTGGGCACTTTAAGCAGAAAAATATGCAGAACATAATGAAGAAATAAACTCAGAAATAGTTTGAAAATCGTATTTTTGTGTTATTCATAGCCCAATTTGATTGAAATGCATAGGAAAACTTTTTTTTATTTTTTTGACACATTACACAATAAAAATAATTATTTTGGGAAAAAAGTTATTGGTCTATACATGTACCTTTATCAAATGGAACATTCACATCGAAAGAATATTTCCAGCCCAACTATGTTAAAAGACCTCAGTGGAGTCCCTTAATTTAAGTACTATATAAGGTCAATATTATATCAAGTTTTACCAGATTCTATTTGAAACACCCTAGTTTCATACAACAATGGTCTTTTGAAAAACAGATCAGAATTGCAATTTTGAATGACGTAATAGATATGACATGCCAGCTTTACCATTACTACTAGTCTGTCTGTAATTTAGCCTACTAATGGCAAAATAATTGTGTATGGTTACGTTGGTACCGCGCATTAGTACCGTTGGTATGCCAATGGTAATTAAGTATTCCTACTCTGAACGCACCCTTAAATTATTTTATTCGGTATAATATTTTCATGAATCAACATGACCCAAATTTAAAATGCGTTTTTTAATAAAAAAATAAATTTTAAACTCAAATCGGACTAATTATCACAAAAATGGTCTTTGGTTTAATTCTGAATATGTTTCTTCATAATCTTTTGCATTTTTTCGTTTTTAAAAGTTCTCCAGTTGATGTAAGATTATAAGAATATAAGAATATTATTCAGTTATTTCGTATGCAGTGAAATGCAATTTAATTATGCGCCATACTTTTCAAAATCTTTTTTGATAAATACACATTTAAGATATATCGTTCTCAAATTTCCTCAAAACTAATTTGGCCTCTTAGAATATGAAGGACTTCGACTGTCTGCACGTGAAAAGTTATGAGAGCAAAAAGAAATCCATTTTTAACCAAAGAAACAATTTTTTTTAAACGTAAAATGTATCCATTATTATCCATTTACGAAAATGAGCCCGTCATTGGCATTCAAAATCAGTCACCAAATTTTGCGCCAACTTTCTTAATATTTAAAACTAATAACCTATATATTCGTAACGTTATACAATAGATTTTGATTTATAGTTACCGGAAATAAACCAGGTCCCGATTTTGCACGAATGAATGGAATAAAAATAAGATGTCGCTTTATTTAGATAACTAGGAATGTGTTTCATCATACTTTTAATGTAACGTTACTTAATTAATGATTAAGCAGATGTATACTATATTTATTCTTGTATTATCTTGCTTGGTAAAAAAATAAGAAAATTTAAGACTTTTGTTTATCTTTTAACTGTTTGAATCAATAATGTAAAGTTGTCGATTTTTTTAATTGATATAAACAAAACTTAGTCTCATGTGTGAGTCTATGTCATTGAAATAACTGAAAATATACTATTCTTTGATGAGATGGGTGACGCGTGCACGTGATATTCGATATCAATCACGGGGCGTATGCTAAAAATAAAAGTATCGCACTTTTTAAAACTGACACAATTTTGACACAAACTTATTTCCAAACGTGTGTTCATTTTACAGATCAACTGTAAAGGAAAGGAAAGAAACGAGCAAAAGGGCGATATACAGTCCCCTCGAAAAGTTTCCGGACATAGTTACAAATCATATAAAATGAAAGAAATATCAATGAAATAACAGCAAAGGAATATTTTATCTCTTTAATCTTCAAATATAATATCAAACATCTGCAAAAACAACACTTGTCAACATCCTGATGCCATTTAATGTCAATTGTTAGTCAATATTATCCAATTGTCCCCAAAACGTCTTCATTCATAACATTACAGTTTGTGCATCTTAATACTTGGTATGCCCTCTGTGGGCTTCAATGTCAGCCTGTTTTCTGTTAGGCATGCCTCTCACAAGCCGAGAGCACCTTTCTCTGGGTATGGCCTCCCATGATGCCACAACATTTGCCTCCAGTTCACCCATGTTGTGACTTAATTTGTTCTTAAGTCCACATTTGACATCCCTCCACAAGTTTTCTATAGGATTGAGGTCTGGTGATTGTGGGGGCCATTGAATACACCTTATTCCATTGTCTTCCTTCCAGTCATGAACTATTCTTGCTCTATGACATGGCGCATTGTCATCCTGTAGCCAATAATTGCCCCCATATCCCAGGAGATGGGCTGATGGCACTGCAAAATTTTCCAGAATGTTCACATATCCTGTTCCATTTAACTGTCCATCAATTCTAGTAAGCCTGTCCCCCTGTATGCCATGGCACCCCACACCATTACCCCACCACCTCCAAACTTCACAGTTGGGATCACACAATTATCCTTGAAATTTTCACCGGTACGCCTACGGATGTAAACACGGCCCTCTGTTTGAAACATGTTAAATTTCGACTCATCTGTGAATAGCACACATGACCAGTCTACCCAAGACCAGTGTTCATAACGTCTAGCAAACTCCAGACGCAGTTGGTGATGTCTGGCAGTTAAAAGAGGCTTCTTAACTGTCCATTGAGGCCAGTGGCACTAAGTCTGCGTCTCACGGTAGAATTTGAAGCATTCACTCCAGCTTCCTGCCAGACCAGACTCAGGGCAGGAACTGTTAATTTTCGGTTCTGGAGGGAAGTTCGCACTAGTAGCCTGTCATTCCTCACGTTGGAGACCTTGGGGCGTCTAGGGTCATGGGAACCGGTCTCTTGAAGACGTTGTAGGGTCTCGTAGACTGTTGACATGAAATACAAAATTCATAAGCTTAGAGTGTTAAAAAAGGGGAAATTATCACTTTTGTTTGCCAGAAACAACAATGCAACACTAGCAGACACTTTAATTTAAGACAAAAACGTATACTAAAAACTTAGAATGACTCACCTTGACCTTCCAAGCTGGCGTGCAATCTCTGCAACAGGAACTGTGACGGTGACCCTGATCCCTCATGATCTCACAGCGTAATCTCTCCTCCAGTGACAGCATTCTTCTTTTTATCGTAGGTAATGACAACTGCTATCAAATGTTATTATACTCATTACATTTTAATTTTTTTCTGATTTTGGAATGTTTGTTCTGTACACTTCACTTTATGGTTAATTAAAATGTACCACAAACAAACACATGTGTTTAAGGGAAAACAATGTTTGGAGGGCACAAATGATGACTTTTGAAGACAAATAATGTTAATTTATTACCTCCCTTTATCACACCTTATTGAAAGGTACCTCTTTTGTTTCAAACTAATAAAATAAGCAAATTACCTAGAATATTTCAATAAAAAAAGTTTGTACGGAAACTTTTGGAGGGGACTGTATAAGTACTACATTGGAACATTGTCACCAGAGAGCTACAAATTGCTGTCTTATAACAAAATCACCGAAAAACTACGTGTTCGTTCCTTTGTCCTTTTAAAAACGTTGTCTTATGGTTTAGATGATTAAACTAAAGAGTAAAATGACTTTTATGAATAAATGATTGTAGGAAAAAAACATTGAGCTTCTGGTGCCAGTGCCGTATTCGTAAAATATTTTACCAGGCCTAAATTGCCAACGAATCGAATTTAACTATGGCTTTTGGGCTTTATTCGTTAATAGAAGCTGTAATATTATGTTTAAATGCAGTGTGTATCCTTCACGAAGAAAGGTTTTTATCTAAGAGTAGGTATTCCTTCATCACTCGCTTGAGTACTTCAAATTTTATTATCAGGCTAGTTGATAAAATTCGGACAGATCATAATTCGGATAATTTTTTTATGTACTGTACTCCAGTCTGCAGGATTTTTTTACTGTTCTTTTGGAACAAAGACTAGAATCGTATTTGTGTTTTGCTAATAATAACGGTTTTGTTAATTTTCGCTGTCAGAATTCTATTGAAAGGTTTACTCTTCTGACATGAAAGTGAAAACAAATATTCCGATTATTCCACACTGCAGCGTATTTTTTTTTTACATTAATGACATATTTCAGTATTGCAGTTCTATATTTTCAGTTGGTTGGGGCACAGATCAGAGAGGGTTCGGTGAGCAGCCTGGGATGAAAACACAAGTGATGAATTTAATACGCTCAATAAGAACAGTTATGAGAAGTTAGTTCTTTCTCAGTTTACTATACATGTACATGTCTGTTCATTAGTTTATTATTTATATGTAAAGTTGGCAATATAAATTTTTAAACCCATTTCCAGCTGGGATGACCCGTTTTGAATTATTTAGATTAGTCCATTAGTTCAAATCAAAAGTATAGTATTTAATCATTAATCATGGTACTGAGACATATGTACTTGTCAGAGTTGATGAACATGGCTATTTTTCCTCAAAATTTAAAGGCAAAGAAGATCATTCATTTCTTCATTATAGATATTTTATTAAAATGATTAGTTTTGTGGAAATAATTAATCTGTATAGTACATTTACAAAATGTATTTTACTTTTGGTATGTAACATAATTGTGTTTTTTTTGTCAATAAGAAACATTATACCATTATCAGGGATTATGAATATGTAGGCCAAAATTAGCGTTTCAAATGCATTCAAGGCCTCACAAACTTTATTGTATATTGTAAAACCAAAAATGATCACCTCAAATTCAAAATGGACCATCTCAGACAGAAAAATTAAAGCCTTGAAAATTTTGTTAAAACATGTTGTAACTTTTGATGTTTTTTTTTCTTTACAGTACCACTGATAGGCATCAATGTTATAGTGATAGGATTTATGTTAGTACTTGGATGATGAATGGAGAGAGAATGGATATGCTTGATAAACTTGTAAATGTAAGATATATACATACAACTGTGAATGAACAGATATTGGTGCAATGGATGAAAAACAGAAATAAACACGTCAAATATGAAACGCCAATGGTTGAAACTTCAAATATGAAAACGCCAGGGTTCACTGATAGAATACTTTGCAAAAGGATAGGAAAGAATTATATGACCTGAAGATATTGTCACCTGAGGGCAATAACTGGTATTAAGTTTAGAAGGACTTTACCTGCTATTGCACTGAGATGACATATATGGACTACATGTATTTATTGACTATTTGATTTTAGTATAGTGTTTGGGTATATACAGTGTATTGTCTATTTTGTATGGACCAAAGTTATTTGAAAGAACATCTATTTCAGTAAAGACTTTATATTATATATACATGTACTCAATAATTTATACAAAAAAATGTAAGGATTGTGTGTTGATTGAATTACCAGATGTAAGGTACTATAGAATGTTCAGTGTTAATTGGATGATGACATTGGATATACATGTATTAAACCCATGAAAAACAAGATAGAGAGTTTTTAAAATGTCCTTATGAAGGCTTATATATATTAATATATATATCTGTTAATTTTGTATTCATCTGTCCATCTGCAAGTGCATCATTATATGGCATTTAAAATTATATTCAACTTACAAATTGTTTAAGATCAGTGTTTTGTTTTTATCAAGAATCTATTTTTAAACTTAATGCCCTGTAAATATCATGATTTCAGAAAGTGTTATTGTTGTTATATTGCCTCCAAAGGCCTTTTTATAATCATCTTTTAGGAAAACATGTATTTTTGAATCTAAATTTAGTTCAATTACTGGAAATAAATCTGGGGTACACATGTGACATTGAATTGTATAGGCTAGCAAGACTGGGTACAGTGATATTATTTACTCACTGTGATATTTGTTTTGACCCTCACCTCTCCTTGCATCATCATGCATGACAACTATTGTTTATAAGTCTCCTAAGGTTTATAAGCTTACTTAGAAATTAGATGTATAGCAAGTATATACAATTATTATTATACTTACTATGCACCTACATTGTAATTGATGACACATTTTTATTTTCTTCATGGTGTAAAGCAAGATACAAAATGTACATGCTGTTTTATTTTTAATATAAACTATATTGCCCAACAATTGAATTATATGGCAATAATAAAGAGGTATATTGTGGTCATTTTGAAATGTGGATCTCCAACCTTTACCCTGCTAAAACTGATAGTGACTTAAATGATTGTAGTCTTTCCTTGATCTGACCTGTTAAAGCTGCATGCCTCCAGGTGAGCCAAAATATTTTTTTTTTAAAAATACACTTGACAAAAAGGTCTAAGATTTCAAGAAAAGTAAAAAAGATTCAAGATTCAAATAATATATTACATGTTATGAGTGATAAAGGACTGAATTTGCAGTATTTACAGGGATTTTATTTTCAGTATTCAAAACAACCTGTGACTTTCTGAAGGGGAAAATAAAGTGTGATAAATCAAAAAGGGAAAAAATCGAATTCCAACAATTCAGAATTTCAATTCAATTTAACATGCATGGTACATAGCAGAGACTATCTATAGGGGCAGCTTTCTGTCTTCTAGCTGATATAAGTCAGCTGCTGTTAAGTCGTGGTTCTGGTGAAGAATGTGCACAGGGCATTTTAGGGGAAAATATTAGCATTTTTAGTGGAAAATATACGTATTTTGTGCAAGGGAAAACAGCCTTTATTCGGTTGTAAAATATAGGAAAAAAATCACTTGATTTATCACATTTCTACTGCGTTACTTATGCAGGAGGGGCTATTTTTGCTTGTTTTGACCTCTAATAATTTATGTGGATTGCAAGTGCTGTTTGCAATGTGTAAATTATTTTCTTTGTACACTTCATAATATTTTTATTTGTAAATTCGTTTTAAAAAAATCATAAAAAGAGCATTAATCTGGAGACATACTGCTTTAAATGGTTAATATCTCATTATACATGTAAGATATATGTTAATGTTTGCCATTGATTCTAATTGGTGAAATATGTTTGTAAAAGGTATTCTTCAGTCAATAAACTGTGATCTGTATCCAGATTTTTTTTATTGAATTACATGTCATATATGTTTTTGTTTTGTTTTTCTTTGAGGGGCGTGGGGATATTGTTGTTAATAGTTTTAGTATTCTAATTTGGTCACTAACTTTTATTCAACATTTTTTTCTGTGCAGTTTTTAGATGACTGGAAAAAATAGTGGCGTTTTCCTACTGAGTGACCAATGTTCTTATGATTTGTACTAGAATATGATCTTTAGACATTACTTTTGAGAATGGTTATACAATAATTTAGTCGTGTGCTTTACACATTTAAAACCATTTTATTTAAACAACTTTGAAATCATTTGAGTATCTGCTTTTACTAAAAGTACTTGCTTGCAAAACTAGGACAATTTTTGGATCCAGTTTATTTTCTTCATCTTACATTAAAAAAAGATATTAGAATTACCTTTTATCATGAATGTTGTTGTTTATGAAATACAAAAATAAATGTACATGAAATGATAAAAGAGACCTTTAGTCAATAGAAAGTCCCCACTCGGAACCCACTACGATGACAAGCATCCGTAAATGAGGGAACGCGGATTCCAATGTTCTTCCCTCGTTTTTATTATTATACATGTAAATGAGATCGGTTTGTTGGCTGTCGAGGAAAAGGTCACCTTATCTCTTGTAAATACTCACAAAATATTATTATCTATTTGTCAAGGTGAAGATAAACTTTTAAAAGATGTTTTCCGTAAGATTGTTAACCGCTCTTTTCTTCATCTGTAGTTTAAAGAAAGGAGTTTTCTCGGGTTCAGAAACACCTAGGAAACTTCAGTTCGTACGCTTTCTTGTGACGGTGAATGACACATGGGCGGACCCTCCAGGGTGAGAATTGCTTATATCATTTCGAATTTTTTGTTTGTTACTTTGATAAAGATGTCATTTTGCATCTACTCAAAATTTGACATGCAAAGTCCGGGTATTTATGCATTACATATATCTATATTATATCTACAGATGTATTGCGACAATTGCCACACCTGTGGTCCCTGTAAACAAATCTGAGAACCTTCAGGTTGGCGAATGTGATCACGGACCAATCGAGTATACATTTTACACACCGGGGAAGAATTATAATAAATATGTGAGTTTTTTATCATTTACATTATTACACCATTTTTATTTTCGAAGCTTTATTCATATCCTTCAGGTGAGAAAGGACTTCCTTTCGGTAGCTTATGTAAAAACTGATGTCGGATGTTCTTTATTTTATACCGCCCGTCAACTGAACAGATTAAAGAGAAATCTTCAGTTAAATTAAGGGTATTTATAGACTTAAATCCAAATGTAAGTAATTAAGATATGAATAAAAATGTATATAAAATAGATTATCCTTTATAAAAATAAAACGAACGGATGTTCTTAATAGTTGTAGCACTTGTATTGTATAAACTTCGAATCATTTCAACTGCATAAAGGGCCATCAGAAATAATTTTTTTCTAAAACGTGCGAACACGCGATAGCAACTACGTGAGCACGTAATAGCTACTACAAGCTATTAA
>NW_026854955.1:0-37186 GCF_026571515.1 Ruditapes philippinarum
ATTTAAATGATAATCTTAAGACATTAACAGTGTGTCTGTCTTGCTGAATAATTGCAAACTCCTGATAGTGATATATCCAATTTTATCTGTAAAAATTTAAATATAATTAAAACATTATTTAAGTATATCTTTAAACAAGGAATATAGATTATACATAACAACATCAGAAATGATCAGTACATGTACTAGTAGTATTAACATGACAATGCAATAACACTTGGATCAATACACATTAAATGTATATTATATTATTTAAGTAGAATTGATATATTAAACAAATGATTGACTTCTAGGATGAAGATTCTGAAATCAGATTGGCGGTCATGTCTGTCAGATAGGCGCCTTACTGATCAACTTCTGATATCCACAGAAGGAGAAGCAATAGGGGACTTTGATCCTGATGCAGCTGTGGCCCACTGGGAGTCTTGTGGTACAAGGCAGAGAAGGCCATTCTACAATGACTCTTTCAAGCCAAAGGTACTTTAATATTGAATATGTTGTTTGCTAGCTTAATAAACTCTCCTAAAAGCAAAATTCTCTCTTAGAAATGTAATTGTGATTTTAAATATTAACAGTTCTATTCTAACATTAACAATTTTATCTGGAACTTGTCTCCATTTTTAGCTCACCTGTCACAAAGTGACAGGGTGAGCTTTTGTGATCGCTTTTCGTCCGGCGTCCGTCCGTCGTCCGTCCGTCCGTCGTCCGTCCGTAAACTTTTGCTTTAAATGACATCTCCTCATAAACCACTGAGCCAATTTCATCCAAACTTCACAGGAATGTTCCTTTGGTGGTCACCTTTAAAAATTGTTCAAAGAATTTAATTCCATGCAGAACTCTGGTTGCCATGGCAACCGAAAGAAAAATCTTTAAATATCTTCTTTTAAACAACCCTAAGAGCTAGAGCTTAGATATTTGGCATGAAACATCTTCTAGTGAGTGTCTACCAATTTTGTTCAAATAAAAGCCCTGGGGTCAAAATTGGCCCCGCCCCGGGGGGTCATTGATTTTCCCTATATGCATATAGTAAAAACTTAAAAAATCTTCTTTTAAAGAACCGTAAGAGCTAGAGCTTAGATATTTGGCATGAAACATCTTCTTGTGAATGGCTACCAAGTTTGTTCAAATAAAAGCCCTGGGGTCAAAATTGGCCCCGCCCCAGGGGGTCATTGATTTTCCCAATATGCATACAGTAAAAACTTAAAAAATCTTCTTTTAAAGAACCCAAAGAGCTAGAGCTAAGATATTAAGCATGAAACATCTTCTAGTGAGTGTCTACCAAGTTTGTTCAAATAAAAGCCCTGGGGTCAAAATTGGCCCCGCCCCGGGGGTCATTGATTTTCCCTATATGCATATAGTAAAAACTTAAAAAATCTTCTTTTAAAGAACCATAAGAGCTAGAGCTTAGATATTTAGCATGAAATGTCTTCTAGTGAATGTCTACCAAGTTTGCTCAAATAAAAGCCCTGGGGTCAAAATTGAGCCCGCCCCAGGGGGTCATAGATTTTCCCTATATGCATATAGTAAAAACTTAAAAAATCTTCTTTTAAAGAACTCAAAGAGCTAGAGCTAAGATATTTAGCATGAAACATCTTCTAATGGGTATCTACCAAGTATGTTCAAATAAAAGCCCTGGGGTCAAAACTGGCCCCGCCCGGGGGGGTCATTGATTTTCCTTATATGTGTATATCAAAAACTTAAAAATCTTCTTTGAAAAAACCCAAATAGCTAGAGTTTAGATATTAAGCATGAAACATCTTTAAGTAAATATCTACAAAGTTTGTTCAAATAAAAGCCCGGGGGTCAAAACTGGCCCTGCCCCAGGGGTGTCATTGTTTTTAACTATATGTGTATAGTAAAAACTTTAAAAATCTTCTTTTAAAAAACCCAATGAGCTAGAACTTAGATGTTTAGCATGAAACATCTTCTTATGGGTGTCTAACAAGTCTGTTCAAATAAACAAATAAAAGCCCTTGGATTAAAATTGGCCCGGGGGGGGGGGGGGATATATACAGGTGAGCGACCTCAGGGCCATCATGGCCCTCTTGTTTATGTTAGACATTTAGTGTTTGAATTGTGTTTCAGAATGCTTCAAGTTCATCTCATGTTGATTCAGTGGAGAATCAAATAAATGATGTTGGTGTTAACTACTAACAGCTAGTTGATGACTTGTCCACTTGCGATGTGGATAATGATGATGATGAATTTGAACAAGAGGCCAGCCGGGACATGCATCTTATGCAGAACAAAGCTTATAGACTGTTACTTGATCTCATATAATTTATGTACTTTGATTCTGTCAATAAATTTGAAGAGATCTTTTGCTAATGTTTTCTTACCTTCAGATAAATACACTCAAAATGCATTGAAATAGAATGGGAAACAATTTTTATATGCCCGAAAGGGCATATTATGTTATACCCCCTGGCGTCCGTCTGTCTGTCTGTCCGTCCGTCCGTCCGTCCGTTAGCAATTTGGTTTCCGGAGCATAACTTAAGTTCCATTTGGCCCACAATGTTAAAACTTCATAGGATGATTGTCCATATTGGGTAGAAGACCCCTATTGATTTTGGGGTCAAAAGGTCAAAGGTCAAGGTCACTATTACCTTAAAACTGAAAACAGTTTCCGGAGCATAACTTAAGTTCCATTCGACCCACAATGTTCAAACTTCATAGGATGATTGTCCATATTTGGGCAGAAGACCCCTATTGATTTTGGGGTCACAAGGTCAAAGGTCAAGGTCACTATGACCTTTGATACTGAAAACAGTTTCCGGAGCATAACTTAAGTTCCAATTGGCCCACAATGTTCAAACTTCATAGGATGATTGTCCATATTGGGTAGAAGACCCCTATTGATTTTGGGGTCAAAAGGTCAAAGGTCAAGGTCACTATTACCTTAAAACTGAAAACTGTTTCCGGAGCATAACTTAAGTTCCATTTGACCCACAATGTTTCAAACTTCATAGGATGATTGTCCATATTGGAAGAAGACCCCTATTGATTTTGGGGTCACAAAGTCAAAGGTCAAGGTCACTATGACCTTGATACTGAAAACAGTTTCCGGAGCATAACTTAAGTTCTAATTGGCCCACAATGTTCAAACTTCATAGGATGATTGTCCATATTGGGTAGAAGACCCCTATTGATTTTGGGGTCGAAAGGTCAAAGGTCAAGGTCACTATTACCTTATAACTGAAAACAGTTTCCCAGAGCATAACTTAAGTTCCAATTGACCCACAATGTTCAAACTTCATAGGATGATTGTCCATATTGGGAAGAAGACCCCTATTGATTTTGGGGTCACAGGTCAAAGGTCAAGGTCACTATGACCTTGATACTGAAAACAGTTTCCGGAGCATAACTTAAGTTCCAATTGTCCCACAATGATCAAACTACATAGGATGATTGTCCATATTGGGTAGAAGACACCTATTGATTTTGAGGTCAAAAGGTCAAAGGTCAAGGTCACTATTACCTTATAACTGAAAACAGTTTCCAGAGCATAACTTAAGTTCCATTCGACCCACACTGTTCAAACTTCATAGATGATTGTCCATATTGGGTAGAAGATTCCTATTGATTTTGGGGTCACAAGGTCAAAGGTGAAGGTCACTATTACATTGATACTGAAAAATATGTTTCCACGCATAACTTAAGTTCCATTTGACCCACAATGTTCAAACTTCATAGGATGATTGTCCATATTGGGTAGAAGACCCCTGTTGATTTTGGGGTCACAAGGTCAAAGGTGAAGGTCACTATTACCTTGATACTGAAAAGAGTTGCCGGAGCATATGTTAAGTTCCATATGGCCCACAATGTTCAAACTTCATAGGATGATTGTCCATATTGGGTAGAAGACCCTTATTGATTTTGGGGTCAAAAGGTCAACGGTTAAGGTCATCCTTACTAAAAAAAAAAAATACTTTCGGGCATAAAATGCTCCGCCTAGCGGTGCTCTTGTTTATTTTTTACAATGAGGACTACCTCAATTTGCCAAGGACTACCTGATCCTAAAAGTAGGTAGTCCTTCTGACTACCTCTAAAAAAAGTTAGTGTCTAGCCCTGGACAGATAGTTGTATATATCAGAACAAGTGTGATCCATTGACAGATAGTTGTATATATCAGAACAAGTGTGATCCATTGACAGATAGTTGTATATATCAGAACAAGTGTGATACATTGACAGATAGTTGTATATATCAGAACAAGTGTGATACATTGACAGATAGTTGTATATATCAGAACAAGTGTGATCCATTGACAGATAGTTGTATATATCAGAACAAGTGTGATCCATTGACAGATAGTTGTATATATCAGAACAAGTGTGATACATTGACAGATAGTTATATATATCAGAACAAGTGTGATCCATTGACAGATAGTTGTATATATCAGAACAAGTGTGATCCATTGACAGATAGTTGTATATATCAGAACAAGTGTGATACATTGACAGATAGTTGTATATATCAGAACAAGTGTGATACATTGACAGATAGTTGTATATATCAGAACAAGTGTGATCCATTGACAGATAGTTGTATATATCAGAACAAGTGTGATCCATTGACAGATAGTTATATATATCAGAACAAGTGTGATCCCAGGGCTCTCGTTAGCATTTTGAGACTGGGGCCGGCGTCCATGCAGAGGGGGAATTTTTCATGATTTTCAAATATATTTCATTCAAGGGGATTTTCTTTTTCGGTAAGACTTGAAATTGTGTGACATGTTGGAATGCTTAAAACTGTCCAGAACGTTTTATTTACTTTTTTGGATTTAAATTTTGTCTCCCCCCCCTCGGGGAAAAAATAAAAGTTTTTTGCCCTGTTTTCCCTCCGTCCGTCAGGGCCGTCCGTCCCCTTCTTTTTGGTTTTCCCCGGACCCATAAATAGGGGTTCCTTTTGACCTACACCCCTCAAACTTTTAAAAGGAAATTTTATTTTCTTAATTTAAAATGCATGATCCCATGTTTTTGGGGTCATTAAGGGTCAAAAAGGCAAGGGGCACCCCTTTACCGTTGGTTTAATTTTTTTCGTTTTCCCCCGGAAATTTTAATTAAAATAGGAGTTCCCTTTTGACCTACAAAACCCCAAAATTTTAATTTTGGGGAAAATTGGTCTTTTTGAGGGAGATGATCCCTTTTTGTTTTTTTGGGTCAGTTAAATTCAAAGGGCAAGGGACAAATTTACCCATTTTGGTCCCCAAAATTTTTTCGTTTCCCGGGTTAAAATTTTGAGTTCCCTTTTGACCTACAACCCTCAAACTTCATAGGATGATTGGTCTTATAGAGCTGATGATCCCTATTGTTTTTGGGGTCAGTAGTTCAAAGGTCAAGGTCACAGTGACCGTTGGTCAATTTCTCGTTTCCGGATGATAACTAGAGTTCCTTTTGACCTACAGCCCTCAAACTTCATAGGATGATTGGTCTTATAGAGCAGATGATCCCTATTGTTTTTGGGGTCAGTAGGTCAAAGGTCAAGGTCACAGTGACTGTTGGTCAATTTCTCGTTTCCGGATGATAACTAGAGTTCCTTTTGACCTACAGCCCTCAAACTTCATAGGATGATTGGTCTTATAGAGCTGATGATCCCTATTGTTTTTGGGGTCAGTAGGTCAAAGGTCAAGGTCACACTGACCGTTGGTCAATTTCTCGTTTCCGGATGATAACTAGAGTTCCTTTAGACCTACAGACCTCAAACTTCATAGGATGATTGGTCTTATTGAGCAGATGATCCCTATTGTTTTTGGGGTCAGTAGTTCAAAGGTCAAGGTCACAGTGACCGTTGGTCAATTTCTCGTTTCCGGATGATAACTAGAGTTCCTTTTGACCTACAGCCCTCAAACTTCATAGGATGATTGGTCTTATAGAGCAGATGATCCCTATTGTTTTTGGGGTCAGTAGGTCAAAGGTCAAGGTCACAGTGACCGTTGGTCAATTTCTCTTTTCCGGATAATAACTAGAGTTCCTTTTGACCTACAGCCCTCAAACTTCATAGGATGATTGGTCTTATAGAGCAGATGATCCCTATTGTTTTTGGGGTCAGTAGGTCAAAGGTCAAGGTCACAGTGCAGTGGGGGAGACATGTGCTTTTTTACAAAAGCATCCTCTAGTTTCCAATTGCTGTTCGTGGAATACGTACTAATTTCCGGTTGCCGATCGGCGTTTTCTATGCTCGTTAAATATTAATTTCAAGGGGGATTTTTTTCAATTTTAGGGGGATAAAAACACACTTTGTTGGTGGGGGAATGGGGCCGATATTCAGCCCCAAATTTTACCAAACGAGAGCCCTGGATCCATTGACAGATAGTTGTATATATCAGAACAAGTGTGATCTATTGACAGATAGTTGTATATATCAGAACAAGTGTGATCCATTGACAGATAGTTGTATATATCAGAACAAGTGTGATCCATTGACAGACAGTTGTATATATCAGAACAAGTGTGATCCATTGACAGATAGTTGTATATATCAGAACAAGTGTGATCCATTGACAGATAGTTGTATATATTAGAACAAGTGTGATACATTGATGGATAGTTGTATATATCAGAACAAGTGTGATCCATTGACAGACAGTTGTATATATCAGAACAAGTGTGATCCATTGACAGATAGTTGTATATATCAGAACAAGTGTGATCTATTGACAGATAGTTGTATATATCAGAACAAGTGTGATCCATTGACAGACAGTTGTATATATCAGAACAAGTGTGATCCATTGACAGATAGACTTTGTATATATCAGAACAAGTGTGATCCATTGACAGATAGTTGTATATGTCAGAACAAGTGTGATCCATTGACAGATAGTTGTATATATCAGAACAAGTGTGATCCATTGACAGACAGTTGTATATATCAGAACAAGTGTGATCCATTGACAGATAGTTGTATATATCAGAACAAGTGTGATCCATTGACAGATAGTTGTATATATTAGAACAAGTGTGATACATTGATGGATAGTTGTATATATCAGAACAAGTGTGATCCATTGACAGACAGTTGTATATATCAGAACAAGTGTGATCCATTGACAGATAGTTTGTATATATCAGAACAAGTGTGATCTATTGACAGATAGTTGTATATATCAGAACAAGTGTGATCCATTGACAGATAGACTTTGTATATATCAGAACAAGTGTGATCCATTGACAGATAGACTGTATATATCAGAACAAGTGTGATCCATTGACAGATAGTTGTATATGTCAGAACAAGTGTGATCCATTGACAGATAGTTGTATATATCAGAACAAGTGTGATCCATTGACAGATAGTTGTATATATCAGAACAAGTGTGATCCATTGACAGATAGTTGTATATATCAGAACAAGTGTGATCCATTGACAGTACATGTATGTAAGTAAATGATGCATGATGATGATTATCAAAATAATGAATCTTTAATTTGATTATATCTAGAATATCCTATAATTCCAACTTTTTATTCTGTCTATAGAGGCACAGTACAGAGGCTGCTCAAATTTTCCAGGACACTGCTGGGTGGAAATCATAAGGATATATGAATATTTTAAAGAAAATCATGAGTTAAATAAATTCCTGGACTGTGGAGTGCATAAAAAGCCTTTGTCTGTCCATTAGTCACATTGTCTGTAGATTGACAAAACAGTGGATTAAAAATAGAACTGATAATATTGTACTTGTCAGACCCTTCATCACAGAGTTATGATTGTTCAAGTCAGATTGTTAAAGACAGAAATATGCTGATATAAGCTTTGTTGATTGCCATTAATTATATCATCAAAACTTAAGATTTTGCATGCAAGTGACTACAGTTCATTCAAAGACAGCAACTATGTTTGAAAGTCACTAAGAGTTGATTACATCATTTAGCAATGTGCGCTCATTCCACTTAGCCTATTATGTATAAATAATGTTAAGTAGAAATCAGCTAAAATTGCCATAGTTGATCTTAAATCTTGCCATAATTGCGTTGAAATACCCTAGAATATTTTTACTATATATATATAGTAAACATAGGTATTAATGAAATGGTAAAACTCTTATATAGGTAAGTTGAATAGCTTTGAAACTAAAGTGATTTTAACTGTTTTTTAGCTTCAACTATAACGGAGAACAAAATTATATATGGAGAGCTGTCCTACTTTCGCCCGGCGTCCGCGCCCAGATTTCAGATTAAAGTTTCGGTTGCAAGTTTTTAAAAATATTTTTTCACTATAAACTTTTTTCATTTCCTTAAGGTATCAACTCCATACTTCAAAATATACGTTCCTTATCATCAACCACATCTTACTGTGATAAGGTACAAAATAGTACTCTAGCACCAATATTCTTACCAATTTATCTCCCCTTGAACTTAGAATTTTCCTTTAAAAATATTATTTTTACTGCAACATAATTATTTCTTTAAGGGATCAACTTCATACTTCAAATATATGTTCCTTATCATTAAGCACATGTAACATGGCAAGGCTCATAACTCTGACATCAATATTGCAAGAATTATCTCCCCATGAACTTTTTTTTACTTGAAAAATGTTATTTTTCTATAACTTCTTTAGTTTTAACGGTATCTACCTCAAACTTCAATTGCATATTCCTTATAATCAATTACATCTTATGTGATAAGGATCATAACATTTCAAGCAATATTTTCAGATTTATCTCCACTTTTACTTTGGATTTTTTTTAAAGAAATATTATAACTTCTTTACTTTTTAAGGTATCTATTTTTAACTTCAAATATATATTTCTTATCATCACACACATGTTGTGTGACAAGGTTCATAACTCTATTTCCATAATTTTTCCCCCTTGAACTTGGAATTTATGTTAACAAATGTTATTTTTTTACTAAAACTTAATACATAATTATACATAATTGATTTTTTCATAGTTTTGTCTTCCTTACTGCGTCCAGTATTTTATTAGTTGAGCTTCGCTGTCTCCTGTGACAGCTCTTGTTATAATATAATGTTATCTATTTGTTGGACAGGCTCAGATTTGCCCCTGCTGGATGAAGATAATGCTATATGAGGTATGGGCATCAGTTTGTAGATTATCTTGGTAGAGGACTGGCAGATAATTGAAGCCAGGTATGCTATGTATATATGCAAATTGCATCATACTTAAATTTAGTCTTTACAAATTATTTCATTACAAATGATGACCTTTGAAAGTGAGACATGGAAAGAATAGCATCTGCTAAATTTTTGTTTTGACTCATTGCTAGAGCAAACAAGCATTTTGATTATGACCTATGCACAAACAGGGCCTTCCCCAGAAATAAATTTAAGCGCAACTAAGAGGGGGTGGGTGCGGGAGGGGGGATTCCGATAAAGATACCAGATTACATTTTGAAATTACATTTTCCAGTCTCTCGATTATAGAAAAAACTTGACATGCACATTTTTTTATATTGAAGCATCTTTTGCAGCATATAACATACATGTTGGTTAAAGAACATGATGAGTGTTGATGCTTTGTATGCTCACATTGACTTAGTTAGTTTACATTGCTAACATAGATCTAGGCTAGCCTGTACATCATTGCATTATGATCAAAGTCCTTACAGTTAGATGCTCAATTTATTATTTCTATGATTTCTAGATCTTTACAGTTATACCACTCTGTGTATAATAATGCAACAATGGTGCAAAAGTAAAGTTGAAATATATACTATAAAATATATTGTATGTTTCCTTACCATGTTGCCTCATCCACATACTTTCACAATTTGGCTTTACATTTGCTCATTTTCTGCTTTACTTTCACATTCCTGCATGACAGGAAAATTGTTTATTGTGTACTAGATAGTTCCAATTTACAAGAAGGGCAAGTCCCTGTGATAAACTATTACGAAAAGGGTTACACATCATTTGGCATGGAAATGATTTCGATTTTTTTTTATTGACTAGGTAAGACTTGCGTCATCTGGCAACCAGGAAGTACCTTCAGAGTTTTTTTTTACCATCAGATCAAACGAGGCCACCAGTTTTTCCCCCTTTTATTACCTAGGATGTGTCTTAGGAGGTATTGGTGATTTCTATTTATATTGTGTTAAGATAAATTTGGAAAATAAATTGAAAGTCCATGTGCAACTACTTGTATGATACTGTAATATATGCCAGGGTCACAAAACTCTATCCTCAAATTGACGCAACAGTTATAAACTTTAGGGTGAGATAACAAAGTTGAAAAGGATTAAAAATGAATTAAACAATTTAAAAATGTATGAATCTTCACATGGTGCGTATGAATTAACATGATATGATTGAATTTACTATGTTAATAACCACATTTTTATCATGTTTAAAACTTTATAAACATAAAAGGGCTACATTTTTAACCAGATTTTCAATGAAAACCGGGTAATTGTAATGCCGAAGTTGGCGGGCAGGCGGGAGGGCGTCAACTTATAGTTTCCGCTCAATAGCTTTAGTTTTCTTTGGCCTTTTGACACCAAACTTGGTGTATGGATAGCTTATAATTATCAAGAGGCAGATTGGGATTGCTACCTAGGTGTCTATGATTAAAGTCAAAGTTACCGTACTAAAAATAGAAATTCAGTTTCCGCTCAATAACTAGAGTTTGCTTTGGCCTATTGACACCAAACTTGGTGTGAAGGTAGCTTATATCAAGATGTAGTGTGGGATTGCTACCCAGGTGTCAGTTGTTTAGGTCAATGTCACTGGTTCTAAAAATAGAAATTCAGTTTCCGCTCAATAACTTGAGTTTGCTTTGGCAAATTGACACCAAACTTGATGAATGGGTAGCTTATATCAAGAGGCAGCTTTGGATTTCTACCCAGGTGTCTGCGATCAAAGTTAATGTATTCAGTTTTCATGTAATAACTTGAGTTTGCTTTGACATTTTGACACTAAACTTGATGTGTGGCAGCTTAAGATTGCCACTAAGATATCTGGGAGCAAAGTCAAGGTCATTTGCTTACAATAGAATTTACAGCTTCTACATCAGTGCTTTATTGATTGCTGTCCCATCAAAAGTCTTGGTCGTTGAAAACCTGGTTTTCGTCGCATTGCGGCGCTTCTTGTATAACAATGATTATGTCCTATTTCAGGAAATTGTTTTAAGCAACTTTCTTACATTCAGTAGATTTATAGGCCATTGTTGTTTTATGACAATATGTTTGTTTCTTTGTATGTCAGAAAAATGCATAAACGCTCAGTTAACAACAATTTGTGAATAAATAATTATTGAATGAATATTTTGAAATTTTTATTGCACATCAAGAAACAAAAATGCTACCATTTGACAGTAGAAATGTCTGAAATGATATGATCTTAAATCATAAAATGTGTATTTGTTTCAGATATTACGTAGGTCTCCGTATTTACTCACAGGACACATGGAAATAAGTGATGGGAGAGCAGGGGAAACAACTGGTACATCGGACAAGTGGTAAGTCACACTCAATCTGCTCTTTCTTGCTGTTTAACTAGACACTATTTCTGAATTTTATACATCCGTTTAATAAATGGGACATAATATAGGAACGCCTGGCGGGTATGGGGATGGAGTGCGGGTGGCATCCACTTTTGTCTGGAGCATATCTCTTCACAAATAGGGAGACTTTAATGAAACTTCATTTAAATGTTTACCACTATAAGAACCCATGTCACACACATGAACCAATTCTCTAGGTCAAGGTCACACTTAGAGGTCATTGGAAAATGCTTGTCCGCAAAAAACTTCTGCATGCATTTAGGGATTCAATATAACTTGGCATAAATTTTTACCATTATGAGGCATAGTGTCGCACCAAAAATTCTTGTCCCTGCGGCCATATCAAGGTCACACATAGAGGTCAGAGTTCAGATAAAAATATGATGATGTGTATTTGGACCATTTTGACATCTTTTATTGAGGGATTGTTACACAAATAGTCATTATCATGCCTACAGCTGTGATACATGTACTTTAAGTCAATTTATGGAAGGTCAAGGTCACTTAAGATGATAAAATTTCCAGATTCTGTCTGGAGCATATCTCTAACTTACTTTATAAAAATGTTCACCACCAGGAGTCGACTTGCTTCAATACATGATCAAGGTCACTAGGTCAAAGATCAAGACCACACTTAGAGCTAATTTAAAAACACTTGTGTGGAGAAAACTTTTAGTTTCATAGGGAGTTTTTTAACATAACTTGGCACAAATGTGCACCATTGTAAGGTGTAGTGTTGCGCAAAAAAAAAGTCAAGTCCCTAAAATAAAGTTCACACATAGAGGTCAAAGGTCACATTTTGATTTTTTAACTCGACTATTCGATAAGGATAAGTAGAGCTATTGTAGTCAATTGAGCGTCGGCGTCTGCGTAACCACTTATGTTAAAGTTTTTGTAATACTTCAAATATTTTCAAAGTCCATTGACATATGGCTTTGAAACTTTGCACACTTGTTCACCATCATTACCCCAACCTGTAGACAGGAGGAGGAAACTGTATCAAGTATTTTGACAGAATTATGCCCCTTTTTCGACTTAAAATTTACGTGAAAGTTTTTGTAATACCTCAAATATTTTCAAAGTCCATTTACATATGGCTTTGAAACTTTGCACACTTGTTCACCATCATGACCCCAACCTGTAGACAGAAGGAGGTAACTGTATCAATAATTTTGACAAAAAAAATGCCCTTTTATCATCTTAGAATTTACGTGAAAGTTTTTGTAATACCTCAAATATTTTCAAAGTCCATTGATATATGGCTTTGAAGCTTTGCACACTTATTCATCATCATGACCCCAATCTGTAGACAGGAGGAGGTAACTGTATCAATCATTTTGGCAAAATAATGCCCTTTTTTCCACTTAAAATTTACGTTAGTTTGCAAACCACCTCAGATAATTTCATTCTATTGACATATGGCTTTGAAAGAAGTTGAAATTTTATACTCATCATTGAGAGCATAATAGGACTCTCTTCAAGGCCTATAACTGTAACATGGATTTAAAGAAAAAATTATTGCCCTTTTGTTAACTTAGAATATTTTACATTATCAAGGCTTTTTTTACTATCAAGCACTAAGAAAAGTCGAGCGTTGCTGTCCTACCGACAGCTCTTGTTTGAAAAAAAAACCTAAACAAATCTACATGCATTGAGTGATTTTAATATTATGATTTGGCACAGATTTTTATCATTGTGAGGCTGAGTGTTGTGGAAAAAATTCTGGTCCCTGCAATCAAGTTCAAGGTCACACATAATACATATGAGATAAAATTTCAGATGAAAATACAAATTATTTATAGGGACCAACTTGCTTGCCACTCTTCTTATTGCCCACATTTGTGACAGGCATATTAAGTGACAATGTTCGTACCCATGGTGCATTTAATATTACTATGCATGGGTAAAAGTTGTCAGGATTTTTTGAAGATCAGAGTTTTATTACTCTTTAAAATTTTCGTTATAAAATTGGTGAAACAATGAAGATTTTTTTCATATTCTTAGCTTCTGTCAATGTATTCTTTATAAGTGAATATTCTTACATCACAAAATGTTTTTGAATGTAAGAAAACAGACTTTT
Organism: Ruditapes philippinarum; assembly: GCF_026571515.1. Lineage (NCBI taxonomy): Eukaryota > Metazoa > Mollusca > Bivalvia > Venerida > Veneridae > Ruditapes > Ruditapes philippinarum. Next base: position 13,557 of record NW_026854955.1, read on the forward strand.
TGCATGCGGAAATATTTGCGAAAGTATTATTTCCAGAACTCTGGTAATATTAGTAAATGTTCTGTTCGACAATACATTATGAACCTTTTTCATTATTATTTCTTTGTATGAAATATTAAATGAACATTAAATCATGTTATATGTTTGCTTGTATATAACAAGATGTTATTTTTAACATGATATATTTACAGAGTAATCTGTGCACCGGTGTAATGGTAAAATAATGAATCAAAATGGCCATCGAGGACTTTACTAAAGTTAATGTTACTTTTACAGGCTCGTTTAATTTCGAATTATTTTTTGATTACAAAATCGCATATACAGTTGACTCTCGGTAACTCGAAATCCAAGGGACTAGGTATTTTACTTCGAGAGAAACGGAATTCGAGTAACGTGGAACTACCGCCATTACGTTGACTTCGTACATGTATATACATGTACCTGATTGAATGTGCAAAGAAGTAGGTTTCTTATTGTTGTTAGCGGCAATGCTGCAATATTTAACCATTGAAATGACGGTAAATCACTTTCAACTACAAATTATAAATGAACAAAAATATATCATTCAAAATTTAATACATGTATATTAATAGTGAAACATAAACACATAATTATATTTGATTTAATTGATCATCGGACGAAAACGAAATTAGCAACTATCGTGAACCGGAAGTACAAATTAATGTATGCAATATGACGGAACATTAATTATACAAATATCATTTACGTTGATAATACACATCAATACCTAGGCTGTTAGTTGACTAGGCTGTTATTTGACTAACACCCGTCAGAATGGCACGAGTAAACTTTTTTAAAGAAATGTAATTAAATTTTAATTTAGTTATCTAACTGTTAAAACCAATTAAGTCGTGAAACGGATTAAAGACACTTTTACGACGTGTTAATAATACATGATGACCGGCAATTAAAAATTACTATGAAACATGTAAATCACGAGTGACAACATCTCATCTTGATGTGGCCGATCTTTGATCAGTCGGCTGTTCGACACTTTCGACTAATTGAGATGAAAATATGTGGACTTTAATTGACGGGACCAAATTTTCTTTTCGACTAAACAGGAGTCTCGGTAAGTCAAAATTTGACCTAAGCGGAGTTAAAATACAAAGATAAAGAAGGAAATTTGACGGGACTTTAGAAATTATTCGACTTTAAGGCGGAATTTTGAGTAAAGCGATTTTGACTTATTGAGAGTCAACTGTATTTCCATGTTGCAAAATAATACAGTATACATGAAATTAAGGATGGGCAGCTCAAGATTCCAAGTGGATAAATTTACATTACAAATTTAGAACTAGAATGGATAATTGCATTTCCTGTCTCACAACATATTTGTCCATTATTGCATATGTCACTCCATTTACTCCTTTATTAAAAATAATTTTTGGAAGGGAGATATCCCTCGGGTACAACAGAAACAAAAGTTAAAAATTGCAGATTTGAATGTATTACAGGTAAATCTATCCATGGGAGATAATAGAAAGTTAAACATCTCTCATGTCCCAAGCACACTGTCAATGATATTAGAAATATATATAAAATCTGAAATAAAAATGTATATTGTTCAATCTTTACAATTTTCATGATGTATCATCGCTATACAATGTAGTATGTACTTTTCTGAACCTCTTGATATTGGGAAAAATTATCACTAAAATTGCTAATTTGGGAAGCAAAAAAGAAGTTTAAGTTCAGATTTTTGGAAAAACTGCATGATTTTAAGAAAATTCCAATTGGGAAGAGGCCTTTTATTGGAGTCTGTTAAACAAGCATGACCACTGTTGATGTATTGTTTTTTGTTTATCTACCTTTCAGTCAATTTACTTTAACTATAAAGGTTGACTAATACATGTATATAGAAGCGACATGGGCAGACAACCATGCTGTGAGAGTAGCTGCCTGTGCTTGTATTGCAGAATTTGGAGGTAAATATCACTCTCTGATTTAATCTCTTCATATCACTTGACTTATACCAGTTTAGGCTCAAATCCTGACTGAATGTACGTTATATCAAGTGGCCGTCTCATGGCCAACTCATGCCTGAAATAATTGCACAATTGGGCACTTGAGGAATTCTTCCAGCAGTAAAGCTGTGTCTTAAAACACAATGTCGGGTAGACAGTATCCATTTTGCATAACATGAAAAATAATAACATTATTTCTAAATAAAAAAAGTTCTGGTATTCGTTAGAATTGTGTGTGTGTGTGTCGGAAACAACTGTTAGTGTTTGTAGAAAAAATGATTTCATGTTATAACGGTAGATGGACCTATTGCAGTGAGTACTATTCAGCCAATATCCCTGTTTCTCGTATTCTCGGGGTTTCTTGTATTCTCGTGGAATAATTAAAACGGGTGGAAGCGACGCTCGCGACTTCCGTCGATATCCGAAAACATGTCTATTTAGCAGAGCATTTTCATCTCAATTAAAAAAAATAAAAGAAATGCAACAAAAACAGATAAAAAACCAAAATAACTGTGGAAATCATAGTAAAATCCAGAGAATAAATATTAAATTTATCAATTTCCTCCCAAAAATCATCAATTTTCTAGATTTTTCCATGTTGCAGAAACCTGCAGCGGGTCTCTGACGCAAGACGCATCAAATGACGGTCTCACACTACTATTCATACAATACAGCTCAAAATATTTGTTCCACGAATAGATAATATAAAAAAGATATGAACTCCAATTAAAAACCAATAATGAAACATTGTTTGTCCTAAACACATTTCATTTTTGACAACTGCAATGGAAAACAGTAGTAATTATTGTTTAATGCTCATATAACTAATAATTTAAGTAACTAATAAATAAACGTAAACTTAATATTTATTAGAGAGAATATGTAAATAACAACACTAAATTGAGTTCAAACTATTTTTGGAACAATCAGAATCATTTGGTACCAAAGACTGGCGTCAATATGATCCTAAAAGTTTGATATGGCCTGCCAAGCTGTTATCAAAACACAATAAAATTACAGATATAGGCCATCTAACACTTAATTAGGTGTGGCACTAATGATTTGAACTGGTATGTAGAATAAAATCATCACATAGCGACCAGCCTTAACAACCAATCAAATTCCACGAGAATACGAGAAAGCACCTGCTTCACATAGAGGGTGAAGGTCAGTATATACAAGCAGAAATATCTTTAGTTTTGCTTACAGTTACGATCTTTCTTTCTTTATATTTTGTTTATAAGGTATTTCTCTGTGTATCAGGCTAAAAATACTGTAACAAAATGTTTTTTTAAATATTATGCAACCAAGTTTAGTCCTTAACCCCCCGAGAATACGAGAAAACAGGATACATAAAAAGGAAGGTGAAACAGCAATGACTGCAAAATTAGTGTGGGCCATTTTGAAAAATGAGGCCAAACACAATTTTTAGCTCGACTATTCGATAAGAATAAGTAGAGCTATTGCAGTTACCCGAGCGTCGGCGTCGGCGTAACCACTTATGTTAAAGTTTTTGTAATAGTTCAAATATTTTCAAAGTCCATTGACATATGGCTTTGAAACTTTGCACCCTTGTTCACCATCATGACCCCAATCTGTAGACAGGAGGAGGTAACTCTATCAAGCATTTTGACAGAATTATGCCCCTTTTTCGACTTAGAATTTACGTTAAAGTTTTTGTAATAGTTCAAATATTTTCCAAGTCCATTGACATATGGCTTTATCTGTCTTAGACCTTATTAAGGAATTGACAGAATCTGAAGATAGGGTATGGTTATAAACGAAATATTTCGTGTGACTGAGTACTCCGTCGTAAAAATGAAAAAAGTATTTGAGTACTGAAATCAGTACTTGTTGTCATCTATAGTTAGAAGTAACATCCACTGTTAAGTGATAACAATTTGAGTGACAGAGTTTAATTGGATCACAAGTTCACAGTGTGAACATAGTAATATTTTGCCAGTCAGTTTATCTGTGCAATCTGACCAATTATAACCTGCTCGACATATATGAAGGTCTGTTCTGGTAATAAATAATTTAATGTGGTGAAATTGCTACTTAAATTAACTCCAAACATATGATAACAAATATCATTGTTACATTATAATTGTTTTTCAAATAAACTTATGTTGAAAAGTTATGTTGAAAAATTTACCTACATATATATTTGTATTTATAGGTGAACAAAGATGTTGTGGACATGTATATTCCAAGGTTGTTAGAGGCTCTTCTAATTCGTTTTAGTGATGACAGCTGGACAGTTAGAGATGGTAAAATGTCTAAAACATACCTAAGTTATGAATAATCAGAGTCCTTGCAAAGAATTTTCCTGTGGGTATTTGCATGAACTTGACACTTATTTTAGGGTAATAATTGCATATAATTTCCTAGACCAATAAGTCTTGCAGGACATTTTTAGCTCGACTATTGAAGAATATGAGAGCTATTGTAGTCGCGTCGGCGTCAGCGTCCTCGTCGGCGTCTGCGTTGGTTAAAGTTTTTTGTAAAGTCAAATATCTCAATTATTGCTTGAGATATTCAATTGTAACTTACAATACTTATTTATAGTAACAAGGTACATCAGATTGACAAGTTGGATAACTCTGCCTACAATATTGACAGAATTATACCCCTTTTTAACTTAGAAATTTTGGTTAAAGTTTTTTGTAAAGTCAAATATCTCAATTATTTCTTAAGATATTCAATTGAAACTTACAATACTTATTTATAGTAACAAGGTACATCAGATTGACAAGTTGGATAACTCTGCCTACAATATTGACAGAATTATGCCCCTTTTGAACTTAGAAATTTTGGTTAAAGTTTTTTTGTAAAATCAAATATCTCAATTATTGCTTGAGATATTCAATTGAAATTTAAAATACTTTTTTATAGTAACAATGTACATCAGTTTGCAAAATTGCATAACTCTGCCTGCAATATTTGCAGAACTATTTGCCCCTTAAATTTGAAACTTAGAAAATTTTGGTTAAAGGTTAAAGGTCTTCAAAGATATTTACTTGAAACTTTACACATGTACTTAGGGTCATAATTTGAGGGTCATAATTGTATGTCACTGACCAAGTTCCATAACTATCCTGCATTAAGGCTGATTCATATCCCCTTTTCTACTTAGTCTCTTGGTTAATGTTTACATGCAAGTTTTACATATCTCAATAACTATTCAAGATATTTATTTAAAACTTCACATATGCATTTAGGGTCATAATTGTAGGTCACTGACAAAGATCTATAATTCTATCTTGCATTTAGGCTGATTTTCCTCCCATTTTTCAACTTAGAAATTCATGGTAAAGTTCTGCTTGTAAGCTGTTATCTCTATAATTACTGAGGGTTTGTGCCTTTTTTGGGACAATTATATGCATTCATAATAATAAAGCAGTGATTTACTTGATAAAACATCTTAATTACAAGCCTTTGTACCTTTTCTGTCAATTTTATGTATTCATAGGTAATTAGTATTATTATACTCAATAAAACACCCTTGTGACATTACCTTCAGAATAGTCAAGCCAATACTGTATAATTAGACTGTCTCTAAGCCCTATAACATGAATTTATAAAAAAAAATTAGCCCTTTTGTGAACTTAGAAAATTTAACATTATCAAAGCTCTAAATTTTACGTTATCAAGGCTCTTTTACTATCAAGCACTTAGAATAGTCGAGCGTGCTGTCCTACCGACAGCTCTTTTTTCTCACAGAATTATACCTCTCCTAAAACTCTATTGGTTTTGTCATGACACGGCTCAAATTATTTTATTCTGGTTTTTACTTGTTCATTTATCTTAGTAATGAAGCTACACAAATCTTATATTCTTTTTATCACATATCCAAAATAAGAAATGTTAACAGTGAAAAGAAAACACTTTCATTTTTAAAGTGTAACACTGACATTTCTTGCATCTTTTTTAGCTATGATTGTATAACGCAAATGATAACACATTAAAATATATACACGGCCTGTGCATTACCATATTTACAGAATCGCAAAAGCAGCACAGCTATGTGATAAATATAATAATGCACTGTTTATTGTTCAAATGCTTTGTAATTAATCACAAAGGTTTTCCGGCCTTTGTGATTGTATTCCTGCGTATTTGAACTCTACGCTGCATTTTTATGCAACAATACAATCATAATTGATATTTTCTAAATATAAAATCCAACATAGATCAACTGTATTTTTCAGGTCATCTATACCAGCATTGTATCCACTATTTTTCAACAATCTACAAGATAATATACCATCAGTGCGGCAGGGGCGGCCCTTGCTCTCCCAAGTGTATATGGTATATACAGTTTTTATTCATTCCAAACCTAATACTAGTAGCTTAATTATTATAACTTAAGATCTTTGATGAAGTATTTTATGCTTAGAACTTTTAAATGCTATCAGCAAAATATTGTAACCAATTTATCCACTACAACTACATGAAATGGCTGAAATTTAGAAGAGGCCTCTGTGGTCAAACAGTTGCGGTCACTAACTTTGAATCATCTTACTGCAATGGTTCAAATCCGAACAAGACCTTATAGCCCTTTCATGTTGGAAAGCTATTTAGCTACTGTAGCTTAAGTTGGGTCAGTGGTTGCACACAAGTGCCCAGCTTGATCTGAAAGAATGCCCAGACGTTTTATTTATCACTTGAGCAATATCATGGTCATACATGACCAAGACTTTTATTCATAAAAACAATAAAATTATTGTAGAATAACAGTTTTATTGATATTGAAATTTGTTGTTACAATTTAAATTTAGCCTGCTTTATGAGAACATACCATTTAATCACATTTTTTGAAATTTTAAAGCAGAAATAGAAAAAATTGGGCCAGTGGAATCTAACAGACTATGGTAGTACATGTTTATTACTGTGGTATTGCCGACTATTTTATTAGGTCAAGTTTTGAAATTTTGTATTTTATTAGGTCAAGTTTTGAAATTTTGTATTTTATTAGGTCAAGTTTTGGGGAATTTCAGTGAAACTTCACAGGATTGTTTGTTACCAAGCTTAGTTGTGCATACTCTCTTTATTTTTCTGCTTGATTTTTATGCCCCCGCCATGTAATGGCCGGGGCATATAGTGTTACCCTATTCCGTCATTCTGTCATTCCGTCATCATCAGTTTCCGTTCATTATCTTAGTAACGGTTGCACACATTCAACTCAAATGTGACATATGGATATGTCATGAAAAAATACAGGTCAAGTTTGAATTTGGTTATGATACGATGATTTTTGGCAGAGTTATGCCCCTTTTACTTTAAAATTATATGAAATTTTCAGTTTCCGTTCATTATCTCCCCAGCGGTACAACACATTCAACTCAAACTTGACATATGGATATGTCATAAGAAAATACAGGTCAAGTTCGAATTTGGTCATGGTTCGATGATTTTTGGCAGAGTTATGCCCCTTTCACTTTGAAAATAATATGAAATTTTCAGTTTCTGTTCATTATCTACCTAACAGTGTTACATATTCAACTCAAATTTGACATATGGTTATGTCAAAGGAATGGGCAGGTCAAGTTGGAATTTGGTCATGGTTGATGATTTTTTGGCAGAGTTATGTCCCTTTCACTTTGAAAATAATATAGATACATCTTAGGAATAAGCAGTTTAAGTTTGAATTTGGTCGTGGTTCAATGATTTTGGACAAACTTATCTTTCTTGAATGTTGGAAAAATTTTGAACTTTCAGTTTCAGCTCTCATACTTTTGTGGAAATGTATGTAGCCATTATTTTGGCTACAAATATGAAATATGCTATTTTCAAACGGTTAAGACTGAATAATTTCAGTGCCTTGAACATTGTATGAAAATGGTTTGTGTTAACATTAAAACGTTTTAAGGGCTTTGAACTTAAAATGAAAAAAATAATTTGTGCAAACAAATTTGGAACTAAATATAATAACATCTGAAATTTTGGCTGCATGCGGGGGCATCCGTGGCATGATGACACATTTCTAGTTTTTGTACAGTTGTGGCCCCCTAATGGTCAATTTTCAAGTAAAATAAACTTATCCGCGCTTTTCTCACCAAAACCGCTGGGTGGATTTCAGTGAAACTTTGCAGGATTGTTTGTCACCATGCCTAGTTGTGCATAGTTTGATTTTCTACTTTAATTTTTTAACACAATTGTCACAACTTCCTTTTGTAGGCATGGGTCACTTTTCATTGACAGCTCTTGTTTCCTACATTTCTTTTAATTTCATTGCTTTTAATCTTTTAGATCAAATAAATGTTCTAAGATCTGATCTGAAGAAGTTTGCAGAGGTTTTTTATGCTGTGCCCCATGAGGAGCAAGAAATAGTCTCTATAGTTTCCAGTGCCATAGATGAATTCTAGGAACAAAGACAGTTTGGCGAGCCATTTACCGATCTCCACCCTTCAGAAGCATTTTATACACATGAAGAGATTGGCTCAGATTTGATAAGTAACAGTAGACGTGTGTTCAAGAAACTAATATTTGACTTATCTGGGAAATTATTAGAAACATTTATAAACAGAAGAATATGATTAAAAAAAAACAAAGGTGCTTCCCCTCTGACTACTATAGATGTGCTAAAACCCGTGGTTCAGGTAGCAGTTATTGATGAATTAGGTTTAAATGTGGCCAAAAAATCGTCCGAAAAGACTAAAAGGTGGTATTTGTAAAAAGATTGGATCTTGTTGATTCACATTTTTAGCTCAGCTGTCACAAAGTGACATGGTGAGCTTTTGTGATCACTTTTTGTCTGGTGTCCGTAAACTTTTACTTTGAACAACATCTCCTCATAAACCACTTAGCCAATTTCATCTAAACTTCAGGAATGTTTCTTTGGTAGTGAACTTTAAAAATTGTTCAAAGAATTTAATTCCATGCAGGGGGGGGGGGGGGGGGGGGCGTCATAGATTTTCCTTATTTGTATATAGTAAAAACTTAAAAAAATCTTCTTTTATAAAACCAAAATAGCAAGAGCTTCGATATTAAACATTTTCTAATGGGTGTCTAACCATGTTTGATCAATAACAAAATACAGGTGAGCGATCTAATGGCCATCATGGCCCTCTTGTTTTCTGATTTTACTGTATTATTTGTTTTTTTGGAAGCAGTTGTTTTGTTTTTTGTTTAGTCATATACTCTAAGGTTTGTTAGTGAAATGCTCTTTTTGTAGTTATGCCAGCATGTATATATATATATATATATATATTACTTTTTTATTTATTTTGTATGTGTAGTCAAAGTATTGAAAAACAACTATGAGAACCTGCCAAGTGACCTTTTGACCTTTTGTCAATATACCTATACATCATCAACTCTTATTAATGTTAGACTTCACAATGAGTTCTGCATGTCTAGAGTGACCTCTTCGTCTTATATTTTTATACACAAAGCAAATGAAAATAGTGCCTGATGTCTTTTATTTAAAAAAAGAAAATTTTGTTATTCCCCCATTTTTTGAAAAAAAAAGAAACACTTTACTGTTCTTTGATAACTGATGCATGATGATCTACACATCTCTATTACAAACAAGAAGAGGGTTTTGCCTCTATAACAAAAGTAATGCCATAAGTACCTTGATACTAGAATGATCTTACCATAATGTATTTCATAGATCAGTCAGAACTGTACATTTTGTTTTATTTCATATGGTATTTTTAAAGAAGTATATGACGTAAAAGTTAAATGTTTTTATTTTTATACTATGCATTTTCTTGAATAAATATGTCACAGGGTGAGAAAAATGTGCAGGCTGACCGGGACTCGAACCCGGGACCTTCGGAACACCGTTCTGCGGCTCTACTGACTGAGCTATCTGGCCGCTTACACATCTTCTCCCCGAAATAGTGAACAGTTCTGAACCGTGACAAATACATGCAACGTTATGATATAAAAACTTAAAACGTGAATTTAGTGTGTACTAGGGTAAGTGTACTTGTGAATGATTGTTTTATACATATACTTGTATATTTGTAGTTGTAATAGTGAAAGATAATGAAGGAGGAAACTAAATTATAATTTATTATATGTAGCAGTTAGACTTGTGCTAAATGTACAAACAAGCAAACTGAAAGATTTTTTTCTTTTAAATTGTAAAGAAAATAAAGAAAAATAAATGCTAACAACGATGTCAAGGCTTGATTATTTTTGCTGACTTGAGCACTTAGTTTTGAGAGGTAAGCTTTTGTCATTGCAATGCGTCTGTCTTTTGTTGTTATTAGCAATTTATTTATGCATCTCCTAAAAGTTTGATTTGTGATAACTTGTGTAACATAAATTATTCACAGATGTTATTCATACTTGGACAAAAGAACACACAAGACAAAACCGACAGTTTTCAGTTATTCTGATATGACCTAGGCCTTTAATTGACCTTGCTTGTCGAGGTTTAGATAATCAAACATTTAAGAATTTAAGACAATACCTTTCCAAAGGTTTCATCATTTGTATTTATTCTGTTTCTTAGCATATCGATGCAGATTTACAGTTTATATTTTAAGATTAGTGGTTGTCAGCTGATATAACTAGTCACTAGGCCATATCAAAATTTTAAATATGCTAATAATAAAATAAATTGAATAAATACTTTTAATGCATCAAATTTATTAAATAAGAATGCATGACTTCTTTTCTGAAGTTATAGGCCTATTATAGTTACTTCCATTCAAGTCTTGTGAAAACTTTCAGCAGTTTGGATGTATGATAATCTTAGTTTTAAAGTGATGATATACAACTTTTATCTGTTAAAGGAACTCCATTGAGGTTTATAAGCCTAACGCATAACATTTTATTTTTTCACATAGATAAACATGAGCACTTTAAACAGAAATATAAATAAAATATAACTAAGAAATAAACAAGAAATACATTGAAAATAGTTTGTGCTATTCTCAGTAAGATTTGAGTGAAAAGCGTTTAAATTAATTTTGGGTCATTTTTCGCTATTATAATAATTATTTTGGAAAAACAGAGCGAGCTAATGATCTAAAATAAGTTATTAGTATAGATCTTCATCAAATGGAGTAATAATCTAAAAAAACAAAACTTTCCAGTCCCGTCATGTCAAAAAACCTCAGTGGAGTCCCTTTAAGAATGTTTGACAACATTGAGCTACATAAAACTGATTACTGACATTAGTATCAAAACTTTGGGGGAATAAATGAAATTAATCATTGACATGTCTACACTTTATGTACAACTTGTAAATTACCGTGTATAAATAATAAGCCTGAATCAATTATAAATATGTCTCGGAAATAAGCAACAATTTAATTTAAGTCAGTTTGGTTAGTTCATTTAGTGATTTAAACGGACTCTAAACCTGTCCGAGATATATTACAAAGTCAGCCACATCATTGCATTATCTTGTAATCATTAGAAATATTCTTTATGTTTAGAACACTTTGTATATTAAAGCTGCACGCCTCCAGATGAGCAAAAATATTTCGATAAAATCAAACCTGAGAAAAATGTACTAAGATTTTAGGAAATGTATAAAGATTCAAAATTCTAGAATAATTTACATGTTAATAGCAATTAATGACCGATTTTTCAATATTTATAACTAAATTTCTACTGCGATACTAATGCAGTAAGGTATATTTTTGCATAATTTGACCTCTTTATAGCAATTTAAATGGGTTGTAAGTGCCACTGATAATGTGTAAATTGCATTCTTTTGGTTCACTTAACAATATTATACTGTTAAATACATTTTCAAATTTTCATGAAAATTAGCTTGAATCTGGAGGCGTTCTGCTTTAAGCATATATATTTTTATTTTGAGCAGAACATATATGTTAATATCAAGTTATAAAGGGGAATAACTCGTGATGGCATAAAATGGATTCACTCTAGCCATTTACAGAGGAAAAACTCATTCCAAATATATAAATAAATTTATATAAATATCTCGTTCTTTCTTGGGGATAGTATACTGTTTCCAGGATATTACGACAGAAACACTTTTATCTATTGTAAAAATTGTTTGGTACTTTCACTATTAGGTCTGAGATTGTTAGGTTTGGTTCTTGTATATAGGTGCTTTCCATCTGTCCGTCCGAATTTTGTTTAGCGCTAGTTCTCTGCAATTACTGGCTGTAATTCAACGAAACTTTATGAGAAACATCAAAACTAAGAGGAGATGGGCATATCGTCGCCTTGTTCCGGTCAGACCCTTCAATACAAAGTTATGGCCCTTGATTAGTTATATGGACCTTGATTAGTTATGGAGTATGCATATATAGCAATAATTGTTTCCATCCTACTTCTCTATTTTATAATGCGGCTAGGTTTTGTTATAACTAGAAGTGTCAAGTGGCCAGCATTTGATTTGTGTATCTAAGTAATTTTGTGATTTTTTTTTTTTTAGACAACATCAATCAAAAGGTTTCTATCCTTGTCACTCTGGTTCATATATTGTACCTTCATAATAAAGCCACCTTAATTATTGCTTTACAACAATTTGCATCTGTACAATACGACCACTCGAACTTGTTTAGATTGAGAATCAATCATGTGTGTACTATGTATTCCTGGACTAAACCAGTACTGGTGCTACATAATGAGTATTTCCCCAATGGGACACAACATCCAGGATAATTGTGTACAGCTACATACCCCAAGTTTACCTTTCAACGAAATTGATTTACGTGCATTTGTATATATGATAACTAAAACATCAATGTTGTTTCATAATTTTATTTTTATTAAATATATGAACTATGATATAATCTACATGTATAGAACATTAATTTATAAAAAGTAAGATTTCTGTAAACATATCATACTTGTAATCAGTACTGACAGTATTATTATTATAATATATATAACAAAATGTACTTTTTCATATTTATCTCCCTTTACTTAATAATATGTAAAACAATAAAACAGTAATATCGTAATTCTAACATTTTCTAAAACTTGTAAAAAGGTCAAATCTGTTGTAAATATCAGATTGATGAAAATAAGAAATAAAATGATAGCATTTCTGATGTATAATTGGTCTTTAACCAACATTTCATCAATTAAAATAAAATCATTATAAATTTTCATCATTACATGTCAATATAAATCTTTAAATAGTTTTACAAAAGCCTCTCTTCTTTTGCAAATAAGTTGCAATGACTTTGAAAGCCGTTTTGTGAGAAGGATAATATGATATTTCATGTTCAACTTGATATGGACTTTAAGGCCTATTATGCCTCAGAAATCTTTTTTTCTTTAACTTTATGTTTAGTATCTTGTTACAGTTTCCAAAAAAACAAACTCATTCGTCATGAAATTGAACCATCTTTGATCGAGCTGCTTTGTTGGAAATTGGTTTAATTGTAGTGAATTATAATTTTGTATGAAAGGAAAACTACTACTTTTGTTTACATTTTGTTAACTTTAAGACATATAACTGCACATTCAGCGCTACTTTCCCCAGCTGTTAAACATCTAACATGTTCTAATTCCATTGTAAAACTATTATTAAACACATTTTTGACATTTCTAATGAGTTGAATAAAAACAGATTTCCAAGGCATAATGTGCCTTTAAAGGTATGCTCTACATGAAAATTTAGTATAAAGTGTTACAAAGGTGAATAATACAAAATTTACACATTGCATATACATTGTACCTCAATCAGATATTTAGAACTACCAAAAACGTTTCATGTAGATACATTTAATTGTGTAAGAGTACAGTCCCGGCAATAAATGAAATATGGACATTTATAAAGCCTAATGGGCAATAACTCTAAAAATGTGCACAAGACAGCAATTTACCTCAAAGGTTCGAAACGAAAAAATAAGCATTGCATTTTTAAAGGGCTTTTATGTCTAAAATGTGTTATAAGAGGGTATGATTTTTATAGTTCACTGCAGTTTTCTTAATGAGATTTATCTATCTATGAATTTTCAAGTTCTTCACTTCAACACTTTAAAAAATTAACCTTGGAGGGAAAAAACTTAATATGAAAAGGCATGAGAGAAAACTAAGGTGATTCTTGAATAATTACCTTCTTAAACACCTTTGTTGTATGAGAGTAAAATTAATGATTGTTTTATAGAGAACGGGCGCTATATTGAATACATACACAAAATACAAACAAGGGTGCCATAGTCACAAAATACGCCCGTTTACGAAAAAGCTTTAGATGGAGATGGGTAAGTGTTATCTAGCAAGCAAGTTTTTATTCTTGGCACTGTGTTGTTAAATGAACCTTAAAACAAATCAATAGGGAAGATATGCACAGAATGTGTGACCTTGACCTTGGTCGCAGGGACCTGAATTTTATGCACGGCACTCAGCCTCACAATGATGAACATTTGTGCCAAATTATATTGAAATCCCTCTATGCATGTAGAAGTTTTGCTCCAGACAAGTGTTTTTCTATGAGCTCTAACTGTGACCTTCACCTTTGACCTAGAGACTTGGTTTATGTGCAGGGCACTACGTCTCATGGTGGTGAACAATTCTATAAAAGTAACATTAAAATTCCTCCATGCATGTAGAAAATATGCTCCGGACAACATCTGGATATTTAATCATCTCCAGTGACCTTGACCTTGCAAATATTAACCTAAATTAAATGTGTAACACCTGTAGTCATGATAGTTACCATTTGTGCTACAATCCATCAATAAATGATGACTAAATGGTCCCTATAACCATCTTCAAATTTTTATCTGAACTTTGACCTCTATGTGTAACCTTGACTTTGGTCGCAGGGATCTGAATTTTGCATGCGACACTCCCCAGATAGCATTCTATATGGGACCCATGTGGGGCCCATATGGGCACCTATATGGGTCCCATTTGGGCTGCCCATATGGGCCCCATATAGGAAGTGCAACCGGGTTCCACATGGGTCCCATCTGGGCAGCCCTTATACTCAATATGGGATTCACATGGGCCCCATCTGGGCAGCCCATGTACACAATATGGGCCCCACATGGGCCCCATATGGGCAGCCCTTGTACTAAATATGGGTTTCAAATGGGCAGCCCAGATACTTCCATTATGGGTAGATTTTGAATTCCGGGGTAGATCTATTTTCAATTACTTCAATTATAAGTTTGCTGAACGTTTAGATAGCAACCGCTTGCTACAGAGCATGATTCTTGTACTTGCGTTAAATATTCAAGTGATGTTTTTAACTCATTCTGTTTCCTGGAACAGACAGATTATGGCACAAAGCCTTTATGATCATGCAAGAAAACAATACACAATGTATATGCTTTAACAATGTAACTTTATTTAGTAATCTCACTTATGGTAAGTGTATATCATATATATACAGATTCTCAATACATTCTGTGGATGCCTGATGTCAACAAAGAAACCTTTACTTATGTAAATAAACTTAGAAAAGTGTACAATATAAAAATCCGAGTAAACTGTACATATTTGTAAATCCACAGGATTTCATTTTGACTACATAGTTTTTAATTAAAAAATACAGAAATATTAATTATTATTCAAAAAGTCCTATGTAGTAAATATTACTTTGGTACACTAAATAAGCAACATGTAATGGAAAACTGTTTATAATGTACGAACAAAATAATTAAAAATGCAGTTTTATAACATTAGATACCTTACAGATCACTATAAGGAAAAATGAAACTTATGCTAGACACTGGTAAAACTTTACAGAAGGTCTTTGGAACTCCAAGAAATATATGTGTATAATGTTTAAATTTCAGTGAATCAACAGTATGACCCCAAATGTCTTTTTAACTTTCTACATAATTCATAGAAAAAGTATTATACATTTACTGTAATTCATTACAAATTTCTATCTACCAATTACTTTCATTTTCAAATGATATAGATCTACATCAATTAATATAAAAAGTTGTTCATTACAACCATGTATTACACTTTGGTATGGTAGTGCTGAAGAAAAAAATGTTATGCAGCTCGTGAAAAGTAACAAATATAATAAAACAAAACCTTGGCACAGTTGTAATACTGTTCATAGATGTGTAAACAAAATATTATGCAGCTGATGAAAAAAAATTAATATAATTAACAAAACCTTGGCACGGTTGTAATACTGTTTATAGACGTGTGGACAAAATATGCAGCTAATGAAAAGTAACAAATATAATACACAAAAGGTTGGCACTGTTGTAATTGTCAACAAAATATGCAGCTAATGAAAAGTAACAAAAAGTAATACAAAAAAGGTTGGCACGGTTGTAATACTGTTTATATAGACGTGTTAACAAAATATGCAGCTAAAGTAACAAATATGATACACAAAAGGTTGGCACGGTTGTAATTCTGTTAATAGACGTGTAAACAAAATATGCAGCTAATGAAAAGTAACAAATATAATACACAAAATCTTGGCACATTGAAATACTGTTTATAGACATGTAAACAAAATATGCAGCTGATGAAAAGTAAAAAATAGTTTGTACAAGTTTGTAAAAATCAATAATAATTAAAATGTGATATTACACAAAGATCAAATTTGTTGTGAAGAAATTCATTAAAAAAATTGTCAGTAAAAATAGTTGGTTTCAGTAATTTCTCCGATATTATCAAAGTTTCAACAATAACAACAATAAAGATTACAAGAATCATCATTGTAAAGTATTTCAACTTTATTTTAAAGGTTAATACCATATCAATACATGTGTTCCCTGTTAGTGTCAAGTTTTGACAAGATGTTATAATTGTATTGATCAGTATCAAAAACATTCCCCAAGCATTTAATGTCTTGATTTAAATAGTAACAATGTTTTTTGTTTGTTTGTTTGTTTCATTTTACGCCTTTTACGTCATATAGGCGGGTAGTTTCCTAACCATCCATCGTTTCTGGAGAGTTACACCAGTACTAGACTACCTTCCTCCGTGCAGTAACAATGTTTAATGAAAAAAACAAAAAACAACAGCATATAGACAACAGAAAAACAGCATATAATGTCAACAACAAACATAACATAGCAGCAGAATATACTGACTAGAAGGCAAAATTTGACTAGACAAGAATTTTGCATTTACAAGAAAGACATGCTATGCTGATGACCTCAAACATTAAAATTAGCAACAAAAAGTATAACAAGATAAACAAATGAGCCGCTTACTGTAGTTCTGACCCTTATCACATTTTAAAAATACCTTGATACATATTGACTTTCAATCAGTGGAATAACTTATATGCAGATTAAGTAAAGGTTTGAAAATGTAAAATAAAAGTCATTTATTTTATGTTTTTGAGCGTATTACTGATGTATCCGTGAAAAATATATTTGATAATTTCACAGTGAAATGATTAAAATTTCAAACTTTTCTATGACGAGACTACTTTTTAAAGATTTTATCATCATTCAAATTTTTTGAATTCAATAAATAATATCATGGCTATTCAACGTTGATTGTCAAACTTATTTTTCAGCCCAAGACTTCCTGTATTTATGAGAAATTGGACTTAAATTCAACTAAAATTGATGTTAACAGTGGTGAAAACAGATTTAATACTAACGTTAATATTGAGGAAATTTCATTAGCATAAAATAAAAAGACACTTTATTGTTTGTTGTGTAAGATGTAATTTTATATCATTGAAGGAACTTTAAAAAACAGTTTTCTCACGAGCGCATAGCCACTCATGAGAATACTGTTTTTAAAGCTCTCTTGATGATATAAAATTTCATCTTACACACAAACAAACAAATATCCTCTATAAATTTGCATTTTTAAATTAAAAACATGTCGAGTCACTTCCTTCAGGTAAGGTCTCTGACACTTTGTTTCTTGCTTTCCTTCCCCCATCGCGGTCCCGCGCCCTAGCCAGCCACTTTGAAACCTCTATTTCAACATCCTTCCTCGTTGCAGGCTTTGTCGGCAAGTTCCTTTGGACACATTCTACAAAACAAGCATTCTTATCCTTAAAGAATGAAATGAAGGTATTGAAACCATTCAAAGGTCATAAGCCACCTTGTAGCATTTTGAGCAGTATAAATTGGAATATAAACTAATTCTGGTATGTTTTACCAAATATAGATGTTTGTTTCCTGGTTTTACATAGCTTTTAACAATATGTCTGTGATAACGCTGCAGTCAGTTGTAAGCTGAGATCATCTTATCGGTGTATCAGTAAAGAATGTTAAGGTAAGCAAATAACTTGCTTTACAGGAAGGTGATTTCTGTTTATATTATGCATCACAACACAATGCATGGGATCAAAACCACACAGCATGTAAAATATTCTCTCTTATTAATTTCCATGAAAGCTAGTCAAGCATTTTCCTTCATTAAAGCAATACCCGAAGACACAATAACAAGATCTTGGATAATATATCTATTTTGAAGACACCACTTTGCAAATTTGTAAAAAATCACTTACTATACAATACATTCAGTATCTAGAGGCCCACAAACTTTTTCTTCCCCTTCAGCCACTTCATATTGTACATTCTTGCCAGTTCATTTGACATGGTTTCTTTCATCAAGCGGTCAACAGTTTCCCGTACATCTGCCATACCAAACATTGAGAGGAACCGCACCTTAAATAAAGCAGAACATAAACTTTTTTTAATGTTAATTTTAACACTACTAAGTGATGGGCTGCAAGTCACCAAATGACAAATAATTGTCAACTGGACCTCAAAAACATGATCTGCCAAGAAAACTGTTTGGATTGACAAATTAAAAGATCTTTCCTCATATATTTACAGCCTAGGACAACACCTTAGTGACTTGTGCCTTTATGTTTGTCCCCTCCACCGAGTGTTATGGGGCACATTATCATTGTTTTTTTTATACAAGAGTTTATTCAATATCAACAGAATAATTTTTGATAATATAATAACAGCTCAATTCCTGGATTTTGTGGGTACTAGTCATTTTCCTGGTATTTTGAAAGCTGCCAGCATTTTGATTAATGAATTGACTGTCTTGTCCTAATTAATAATTAATGTTGAAAACGAGGCCAACTGCCCATGTCTTGTGCTCATGGCTATTATAGCATATATAAATAACATAACTGTGTCAATATGAATCAAAAAATTAAAACATGCCAGTTTTTAATTCTGAAATTAATGCAGCAAAGTGTTTGTCCACTGTGCAATATTTTCCAACATAAATATAGCAGAATGATTATACATTATCATCAAGTGCTCACCACAGACCATTATGTTATTTCGCTTTTAGGCCAGTGGATATGGGGTATACTTTTTTCAGTTACTAATGGAGCAACATACATGACTAACACTACGCTTACCACAGATGAGAGCATTGTCTGATCTCCCAGAAGCTCATCGAATGCTTCCATCTGCTCAGGATAACGAATAGGGAATGAGATATCTTTCGGAAGTTGCAGCGGTTGGTCATCTGCTGCTGACCTTAACAGCATTCGCTGCACCATCCTCTTAATTTCACGATTCTTCTCTCGCATTGTCTCCAAGACTCGGAGAATCTGTGTAACAGCAGCTGAAAAAAAGGATTCATAATTCTAGGCCATATACTTTTAGAGCTATGTGAATTACAAATGAGCCATGTCACGACAAAACCAACATAATGCGTTTGCGATCAGCATGGATCCAGACCAGCCTGCGCATCCATGCAGTCTGATCAGGATCCATGCTGTTCGCTTACAAACCCTATAACAAGTAGAGAAACTGATAGCGAACAGCATGGATCCTGATCAGACTGCGCAGGCTGGTCTGGATCCATGCTGGTCGCAAACCCATTATGTTGGTTTTGTCATGACCCGGCTCAAATGAAAAAAATCCAGTATTTTAAATTTTTCCTTGGCTTTAACAGTAATTAACGCTAAAATCTCAAAAGGATTGTTGAGTGTGCAAGGTCACAAAATGTGAAAATGATAAGAAATCATGAATTAAACTTAACATATTTTTGAGCCTAGGCATGTCATTTGGTGAAAATAAACATTCTTGACTCTTCCAGGGACCGTAACTTTGGATAACAGTAGTGGGGTCAGGCAAGAATATGCGCACAAATTCACATCATGATAAAGACTAACACAAGTAATCATCAATTTCTTTTGAATATTTTTTTAACTAGGGGCGTCACAAGGTGAAACTTTCCATTTTTGGCTGTGTCACTCAATCCAGCTTGTTATAACATTTATTGACTTGTTTTGAGAATATAACATTTAATAAGTATGTACTGTAATAATAAATATATTTATAGCTCCGAAGTTTATACTTACTGGGCCCAATAATCTGCCCACGGAAGGGTGTATCAGAAGCACCTTGTATTGGAGAAGCACTTTGCACATCACTGCTGGCCTCTCGCAATGCCTGTGCAGATAAGCAAGCCGGAGATGAAAGTAGGCTTTGTGACTCTTTGGGCGTTGTTGCTTGGTCAATAACTTGTGGTGGCCTACTCTCTGTGTCTGTCTCATTCTCATCAGTGCCACTATCCGATTCATACCGCCTTTTTGATGGCCTATTTACAATAAAATGAAAATACATTAATAAGTAATAATAAAATACATATATACATTAAGTGAGTTATTGCGCCAAGTGACAATATGATTATGACCCGTAATCGGCTGGCAAACATGTACTAGTCTATGTTTACGTACCGAATTGTTGTGCCGCAATTTTGTCTACCAAGGATTTTTAGCACGAATGCGTTTGTTTCCCCGATAGATATTTCATGAACGGGAAGGGCTAAAGACTTGGGGTCGGTCCCATTTGGAAACTTAATACAAACGTGAAAGTGGTAAAAGATTTTTTTAATTGTCTGGACAATTGTTTTCACAACGGCCCGGGAAGTGAATCCCTTGCTTGCAGGCTCGAATCTGGAGTTTCTGGCCTTCTCTTAACTTAAAGTATGTTTTTAAAGGGGGGTATAATTTACAATTTTTTTCGGTTTTTGACTTTTTAAAGATGAACACAGGTTTAATTATCTATCGGGTCATATTTTTTCTTCCCAGGTCCGATACTCGTGCCTGTGCAACATAGGGCTTGGTTGGTACTTGGAAAAAATACTTGAATTTGTAATAATAAGTATTTGCATTTAATATTTTAAAATGCTTATGAATGAAATATTGGTACAAAATGGAAGGGACTTCTAAGGCTAGGACGGGTCACTGGATTTCAAATGATGGTGTCCCTTTAAAAAAGTACCTCTTAAAATTTAGTCTAGATAGAAAAAATATTATTAAAATGTTAGTGTCGACTCCGTCACAGTTAAGTTATTCAACAATAACAACTATACACATCCATAGGCCAGCTAAAGTGCCTAATAGTGGGCGTAAATTCTAGAAAATGTCGCAAATTAAACTGACAAAAACTATCGCGAAATTACATGGCAAAGGCAAAAACAAAAAATAAATGACGTTTACACTTACCTACACACACAATAAATCTGTAAGGATATAGTATGAAAGGTCGTTATACGAAATCGTCGTTAAATGTTCCGAATTGAAATGAAATATTGTTTTCGTGTACAATTTTACAATTTAACGTTTCAATACACAATTTGATTTTAAGCGGCAGCGGAAATCACGTCTGCGCATGCTCGAAATAAATTTTTCATCAAATGCTGATTTTTATAAATTATTTCTGAATTAATAGTCTAAAAACACATTTTTATATTTAGATTATAAAAATTAAAACCAATATAAAAACTAAACAAATTAATTTCTCGCACCTGCTCAGGCATGCTAATATTTATTGGGTTGCCCGAATGGGACCCATATGGGTCCCTCATGGCTTGTATATATGTTAATGCTACGATTTTTATAAAAGATAAAAGCAATTTATGCCAAGGTGGTCACACTATAGCTCAAAGTAAAGAAGTTCTAATGAAATAAATAAACGAAAAATCGTTTTTCCTTATAGTGCTGTAATATGGGACCCATATGGGTCCAATATGGGCGTACCCAAATGGACTTGCCCATATTGGTCCCATATAGGTCCAATATGGGCATATCCATATGGGCTTGCCTAGATATAGCCCATATGGGTCCCATATATGCATGTTTGCTGGGTCAGCCTCACAATGGTGAACATTTGTGCCAAGTTATATTGAAAACCCCCTATGATTGTAGAAGTTTTGCTCCGGACAAGCGTTTTTCAATGAGCTCTAAGTGTGACCTTGACCTTTGACCTGGAGACCTGGATCATGCATGGAGCAATACATATCATGGTGGTGAGCATTTCCATAAAGTATTATAAAAATTCTTCCATACAAGTAGGAGATATGCTCCAGACAAAATCTGGATATTTCACCATCTTTAGTGACCTTGACCTTGCATATATTGACCTAAAGTACATGTGTCACAGCCATAGTCATTATAATGACCATTTGTGTTACAATCCCTCAATAAATGATGATTAAATCGTCCCTATACACATCTTCATATTTTTATCTTTTTTTAAACGGGCGTATAAAAAGTACATGTAATTTAATAACTAAAAAATTCTGATTTAAGATTTTATTCTAGGGAAATACATTTCATTACAATTCTTAATCTTTGAATGAGCTGAACTGATATTTACTTGAAAATTAAAATATAATTAAATTTCTATGAGAAAGTATTTACATTTGATAAGGTAATTACTGTATGATCTTTATGAACAAATACCAAGTCTACAGAACACCATAGTTATCACAGTTAAGTATCTTGACCAATGAATGAAACATGTGTAAATAAATATTACATTCTTTACAACATACTCAAGTCCAAGAAAGAGGATTATTTCATGCCCTTTGATTAAATTCTATTTTTAGAAAATAGATCAAGGGGAGTAATTGTGTAAGTCATTTATGAACAAAGTAATAACTTTGTTGTCTCCCTTTGATTAAATTCTATTTACAAAATCTGGATATTTCATCATCTTTAGTGACCTTGACCTTGTATATATTGACCTAAATTATATGTATCACAGCCATAGTCTTGATAATGACCATTTGTGTTACAATCCCTCAATAAATGATGACTAAATGGTCCATATACACATCTTCATATTTTTATCTGAACTTTGACCTCTATGTGTGACCTTGACCTTGGCCGCAAGGACCTGAATCTTGCACGCGACACTCCGCCTCACAATGGTGAACATTTGTGCCAAGTAATATTGAAATCCCTCTATACATGTGGAAGTTTTGCTCCGGACAAGCATTTTTCAATGAGCTCTAAGTGTGACCTTGACCTTTGACCTAGAGACCTGGTTCATGTGCGCGACACTGCTCCTCATAGTGGTGAACATTTATATGAAGTTTCATTAAAATCCCTCCATACATGTAGGAGATATGCTCCGGACAAAATTGGACGCCGCCCGCCCGCCCGCCCGCCCGACCGCCCGCCAGGGGCGTTCCCATAATACGTCCCGTTTTTCAAACGGGCGTATAAAAATACTTATCTTTGTAAATTATACAAAGTTCTACTATGTAAACTATATACATGTATACACAAATCATAAAAGTAACAAGATGGCCATGATGACCCTAATGAACCAAGTATAAGTAATTATTACAATTTTTAGAACTTTGTTGTATTAGAGTATTATTACTGATATTATTGTGGTTTTAGAGAATGGGCGCTATATTGAAATATGTACACATAATACAAAAAAACTTATCCAAAATCATACTAAGGAAACTACATATACATGTACACACACAAAAAACATCTCTTAAAGCATGTAAAGTAAGAGG